>NC_056471.1:4002671-4302671 GCF_008729295.1 Plectropomus leopardus | reverse complement strand
TATAAAGGAAGGAAAATAGGGAAACAGTGAGGGAACATAGTGGAGTGAGATGTAGAATAGGAATAAAGTTGTCAAAAAAGAAGATACTAATCAATACTAAAACTTAGTATTGAAAAGGGAGGTAAAAGTAAAAAGGAAAGTGTTGTTTCTCTTAGAATCCCAGATTTAAGCAAAGAAAAGTCAACCTGCAACTAGATTCTATCAGGTCCCTTCACACCCCCAGGAGCACAGTGTTGTGCCATAGGTGCTTTTCGTAAGGTAATGGGTGGGATGGGGGTTGGCAGCAGATCAAACCCCTTAAAAATGTTCAGCATCTTATGGTTTAGGTGGGTTGTAGACTGGGATTGACCACTGCTCAATCTGGATAATGATTCACTCATAACTTCTGACTGGCAGTGGGACCCCGCAGCACCGGCAGTGGAAGTAGTCCGTAATGCAACTACTTCTTTCGGTGCTAAAGCTTCAGTGCATTTGGAATTCGCACTGGGGAAAGATAGCAGAGGGGCAGGTTTAACATTCCCCATGCTCTGCTGCAGACTGATGCACTCCAAACAACTAACTTTGGCTTCAGTTTTGCACATGCCATCTTTGGTTGAAGATATATTTCTAATGGCAGGTTTGCTTCGCCCTTTGTAAATATGCCTGTCCTGTCCAAAAACATCTACCCTTTGAGATCCTCGTGACTGAACCACTGTGTCCATCAGGGTCTGGGTGTGGTGCCTCGTGCACTGCAGGCCAGTGCGTTGTTGGCTGACTGAGGTAATTGTGTGACTCCCCCCACAGCTCCGCGGCACAGTTGGGTATTTCGGCAACTGTTGGATTGGAAGCTGTGCCCTTCTTCTTCCAGAGTTAGCTACCTCAAAGTTGTGGCAATTGGTCCCTGATTCCAGGTTCCTGTTATGCTGTCTAACCTGATCCAGATTGTAAACATTAAAAGCTCTGTTGGACTTGTCTGGAGGGAATCCAGGAGTAGGCACCTGCTTTGACAAATGCTGTTTGGTGCGCATGACAACAGGTTTGTCCTCAAATTCTAAGTCTAGCTTTTCCCGGTCACTTATAAGGCTATCTATTAAACTCTCTGCTTGTTTAGTTGATCCATTAGGTCCAAATTTTGTTCTTCCAATGCCTTTACACGAGATTCCAGTTCGCTGAAACTCTCCTTCGACCTCCCAAAGTTCTTTGAGGCCTCCGCTGTCTCTGAGACTATCTCTGCTTGACACCCCTGGGTCCTCATCTCCAGGACATCCAGCTGCCCAATCATGGCATGGAGCAGGGCACGTAAAGCTGTTGAGTTTACAACTCCCAGCTGAGGTGTGACTAAACTCAACAAATCAAACATACTGGTATTCTCCTCCGACATCATTTTGAGCAAAAACACAACTGTAAAAATTAAGTAAAATTAAGCTAATGTTATATAGCCTACCCAGGTCTTACAAAATAGTCCTAAGGAAGCTTGTATTTAAGACTGTCTCAAACTTGACAATATAAACCCTCTAAATGGATGCTCCCTGTCTTTCCTATATTTGAAATGTGTTGCAGGGTATGTGAATGCTATCATCTGACAGAAAGTAGTAATGGACCCATACAGCTGCCTGTTCATGGATAGTGATGTCACTTTGCCTTTGACAACAGACACATTCTGAACCCCGCCCCTAAATTGTTGCTATGCAATTCTAAGCCCCGCCCCCAAACTGGTGCTATGCAATTCTGTTCAAGGCAAGTCATTACAAAATGTGTTTTTGGTATTAACATTTTAAGGACAATTTTTTCATAGCATCGCAGTCAAAAAGTGAAATTTTTCCAAATATTTGGAGAGTACACAATCAAAGTAATATGAGCATTAATCATCAAATGATTAAAAAAATATATACAGCACATCATATACAGTTTTGTGAGTGTGTGTCTGTGACTGGTTGAGTCCAGGGTTAGACAAAGAGTTGCCAACTCCTTGAATTAAGCAATATCACACAAGAGGGAGATAATCACAGCCACTATGATATACAGCACAACACACGACCTTGAGTGTGATATTGCTTTTATACAACAACTCTACAAGCATCTTTTATTAGCTAAAAGTAACAAGTGACAACAGATTATGATTGGTTTGTTAAATGATTTTCTTTGGCTCCGCTGCCACAAATAGTTCCGCACCTACTGGATGTGACAGCTGTTGCCTAGCAGCACACATACGCATTTTCCTGCATGCTGCTTGCTAATCTGTGTTAGCTCGGTCTTCATGTTATCCAAAGACCAGCTGCTTATGCTCCGTTTACACGTACACGGTTATTTTCAGAAACTGAGAAATATTCCTGCGTTTGCACCCTTCGTTTACACGCAAACGGAGAATTTGCCTCTGAAAACGATGCTTTTTAAAAACTCCGGCCAGGGTGGAGATCTTGGAAAACGCCGGTTGCCCGTTTGCGTATAAATGGAGCAAAACGGAGAAAACGCAGGCAGTAGACATCACAGTATGCGACAGAACTTGCACTCGCGTCAAAAGTGCGACCAATGTTTACATGTTGCTATGGTAACCATGGATCCCCTCAGAGTAGCAGCTGTATTTATGTTGATGCAAGCCCTCTTCTCATGCTTACATTTTCAACTACAGCTGATTTATTACATGGAGGAGCAGAGACGGATGAGTGTTCGGAGGACAGCAATTTTGCAACAACTTCTCCTCCCTCCAACACCAAGAGCCTGTCCGAGAGGGGAAGGAGAAGATGGCGGAATGAGCAGCTGCACTTTTAGCAGGGTCTGAAAGTAATAGTCATTTTCGTCCTAAAAAGCGTCATTCTAGACTTCATGCAACATTAAGATTAATACAACACTGTAAAATAAGTTTTTCAAGACTCCAGCTGTGGAAAAAAAGAAGAAAAAGACATGAATCGGACTGACGGCATGGATAAAGCTACACAACAAGCTAGCATGCGAGACCATGACTACAATTTGGCAGCACTCAAAGAGGCGTGTGATGAAGAAGACTTTCCGGAGGTGGAAGACATGGAAGAGAGCATGGTAACTCTTTTGAATGAACACACACCACTTCCCAGTCCAGATCCCAAAAGACTGAAGAAAAGAGACATGAAAATGAGGGATAGAGAAGCTAACATAAGCAACGATAACATCTACGAAGCTATTCAAGCAGTACTGCAGAGATTTGACACGTTGGACAAGCGTCTCAAGGGCTTTGAACACCGCATAGAGGCTAACACACAAGCGGCTAAAGAAAACAAGGAGGAAATTGGAAAAATGCAAAAACAAATAGCCTCTCTGAAGAAAGAAAACAACACTTTGTCAGAAATGTGCAAAGACAATGCCAGATATAAGAGGAGATGGGACCTGAGGCTACTGGGCTTACTGGAGAAAGACAATGAGGATGTAAAAGAGGCTGTAATAGGGATCCTGACCAGGGTGATTCCAGTGGCAGTGGACAAATTTCGGGAGTTGGTTGACACAGTTCATCGCCTGGGCAAGAAAATGCCAAGGCCCATCATCATCCAGTTTGCAACACGGACGGCCAGGAACGACATCTGGAAGAAGTCCAAAGATGCAAGAGTCTGCAAAGAACTGAACATCCACTTCAGGGAGGACTTTTCCAAGGAGGATCGAGAGGCCAGAGCCAAGTTATGGCCGAGAGTGGAAGAGGCCAGGCGTAACGGCAGAAAGGCTTGCCTGAAGGAGGGATATGCTATCATCGATGGCAAACGAGTTGATCCCTGATAAATGGTATTGTATTAGATAAGTTAAAGAAAGCAAAGAGGGAAAAAAAAAAACACTCAGAGAAAATGTTGTTTTCTGTGTGAAATTTTGTTTTTCAGTGGAGAAATAGTTTTAAAAGAAAAGGTATCTTTATGTTCAAAGCAAAATGTTGGACTCAACAAAGGCTTTTACAGCCTCTTTTGTCTACTGTTTTTTCAAAGAGGATATATTTTAAGTTAAACTGTATAAGAAGATGTTTTAAAGCAATGTTTGGGGTTGGTTTAATATATATTTTCAATAGGACTATATAAACATTCCTGCGTCTAGAAGGGCTAAAAGGCGCGTTCTAACAGGAGTTTTTTGGAGTTATAAATGTCGGTATCCTTTGTTTCTATAAATGTCAGAGGTTTAAAAAATACTGTCAAACGCAAGGCTTTTTTTTTATTTTGTAAGGAACAACAGGCAAACTGCTTTTTTTTTTTACAAGAGACACATTCAGGGATAGCAGATGAAAAATTTTGGAAACAGCAATGGAGAGATTAAATCTTTTTCTCTCATGGAACTTCCCACTCTGCCGGAGTGATGGTGCTTTTCAGCAAATTTCCAGGAAAGGTAATTGAACACAAAAGTGATACAGGTGGACATTGGCTTATAATGGTAGTAGAGATGCATGATCAAAGATACATTTTAATTTGTGTGTATGGACATAATAACAGAACAAATAATAGGGTCATGATGACAAGTTTAAGTTCGCTCATAAATAACTGGAAAGTTACTTTTATGACAGAGAAAGTGGTAATGGGAGGTGACTTCAACATAGCTCCTGATTCATGGCTTGATCATAAACCCCATAGAGGACAGCAACCTATATATGATGATATTTTAAACAATCTATGTATGTCAACACATACAGTAGATTTCTGGAGAATATCAAATCCCACCTCTGTAAAGTACACTTGGACTAATTCTGCAGATAGTAATCAATGTTCAAGACTAGACTATTGGTTAATATCTCAGATAATATGTAAAGATGTTCTAAAATGTGAAATTTCAGTATCACCCCTAACAGATCACACCTTTTCATAGACTTTTTCAAAGCTTTTGATTCTCTAGAACACTCCTTCCTGATTCAGACACTAAAAAAAATTGGATTTGGTGAAAAGTTTTGTAAAGTGATTGAAATGTTTTATAAAGATATAATCAGTTATATTTCTCTTAATCCAGGAATGACCCCTAGAATAACTATCTCTCGCGGGATCAGACAAGGCTGTCCCATATCACTCAAACTCTTCATTTTATGCACACAATTATTGGCTTATCTGGTTGTAAACAATCAGGAATTTAAAGGGATACACATTTTTGATCATGAATTTCGCATTAGTCAATTCGCGGATGATACGGTTTTCTTCTTAAAGGACAAATCAATAGTCTGTAAAGCTTTGAACATTATTTCCCTTTTTTCCAAAGCATCTGGTTTGAACATAAATCTAAAGAAAAGTGAAATACTACCACTATATCCTTGTACTGATACACAAATAGCGTCCATCCCTGTTAAATCTGAAGTTAAATATCTGGGCATAAAATTAATAAAAGAGATTAAAAAAAGGGAGGAAAAAAATATGAATGAAAAAATAGAAAATATGGAAAAAACTTTAAATCACTGGCTAATGAGAGATTTATCCATTTTTGGTCGAAATTTACTATCCAAGTCTGAGGGGATATCAAAATTGATTTATCCATGTTACTCAATGTATGTGACTCCTAAAAGCATCAAAAAGGCAAACTCCATAATTTACAGCTTTATATGGAAAAACAAAACACATTATGTTAAAAAATCACAATTGGTTAAAGATTATAAAAAAGGAGGTTTGAATACACTGGACTTTGAATCAATGGTAGGAGACTTTAAAATAAATTGGATAAAAGCTTTTATGTCACAGACAGAATCAATTTGGTTTCACATACCCAGAAGTATTTTTAAGAAAATCTGAGGGTTGGATTTTGTGTTAAAATGTGACTTTGAAACTACAAAACTGCCTGTGAAGTTATCTGAATTTCATAAACAAGTATTGTACTATTGGAAGATCATATTTTCCCATAATTTTACTCCACATGGCTCCACATTGTGGTATAACAGAACAATTACGATAAATAGGAAATCTATATTCAGACAGGATTGGTTCGATAAAAAGGTGATCTTTGTCAAAGATCTAATGGATAATCATGGAAATTTCTTACATTTTAATACCTTTAAAGAAAAAAATGATGTTCAATGTTCTTATAGAGAACTCAGCAGAATATGCAAAGCAATATCTCTTGCTTTAATACATTTAATACAAAACACACTCTCTCAATCAAGAATACAAGCGGTCATACCAGAGTTAAAAATTGACCAATTGCATATTAGTGATAGAAAATGTAACAACCAATTTATTAGAAAAGCTTTCAAGTGTAAATTTTTTCATGATTATACTAAAACTGCAAAAATTAGAATAAACAACGTTTTATGTAGCACAGATAAATACTTCAAATATTTAAAATGGCCAATTCCACCAAAAGTAAAAGAAGTACAATATAAAATAATTAATAGTTATTACCCTGCAGCAGAAACTCTTAAAAAAAGATTTGGATTTGAGGTCGAAGCCTGCGTTTTCTGTCTGGAGGAACCTGAAACTATTGAACATCTCTTCTATTCATGTAGAGTCACGAGACAATTTTGGCAGAACCTGCATACTTGGTCAAGTTCTACAATAGAGAACATCACACCTTTTGATATGAATCAAATCCTAATATACAAAAATGACACCGCTAAAGAAATATCTGACATGATCAGGCAAACTCCATAATTTACAGCTTTATATGGAAAAACAAAACACATTATCACAATTGGTTAAAGATTATAAAAAAGGAGGTTTGAATACACTGGACTTTGAATCAATGGTAGGAGTCTTTAAAATAAATTGGATAAAAGCTTTTATGTCACAGACAGAATCAATTTGGTTTCATATACCCAGAAGTATTTTTAAGAAAATCGGAGGGTTGGATTTTGTGTTAAAATTAGTGCTGGGCATAGATTCATTTTTTTAATCTAGATTAATCTCACTGCAATCCTGTAGTTAATCTAGATTAATCTAGATTAAAATTATAGATTTGAATTTTGCCAAAGACATTCAAAATAATATCTATCTATCTAAATGATGAAAATGCATCACAAACTGCTTGAGAAAGCTGTTCTACTATAATATTTGGTAAAGAAAAATAATGTTCCATAAGATTTACTTTGGTGTTTAACTTTTTTTTATTTTGTTAAACACAGACATTTAGGAGCACAGGTTCTGTCTCCATGTGGAAAAAGCTTTTTCCTGCTAACTGGAATGAACAGCAGAGGGCGCAGCCTCTGATAACATGACCCTAACTGAACTGTGGGCCTACATTAGAGGTCATGAAGAAGACCATTAACAGTCAGCAGCTTTGTGACACGGCTTGAGCCAATCACTCCAGTCTTTTCCACCAGTCACTCAGGCAGACCAGCTTCCGCCTTGTTCACGCCCCCTCCGCGTAATTCGACCAGGTATACATTCGCGCTTAAACAACAAAGTGTAATTGGTGCCTTGCTCACTGTATAGACCCAACTTAGTGAATAGTTTATCGTACGATAATTTCCTTATCGCGCGATAAGAATCCCGCGTTAACGCAGCACATTAACGCCGTTAACGGCCCAGCACTAGTTAAAATGTGACTTTGAAACTACAAAACTGCCTGTGAAGTTATCTGAATTTCATAAACAAGTATTGTACTATTGGAAGATGATATTTTCCCATAATTTTACTCCACATGGCTCCACATTGTGGAAAAACAGAACAATTACGATAAATCTATATTCAGACAGGATTGGTTCGATAAAAAGGTGACCTTTGTCAAAGATCTAATGGATAATCATGGAAATTTCTTACATTTTAATACCTTTAAAGAAAAATTTGATGTTCAATGTTCTTATAGAGAATTCAGCAGAATATGCAAAGCAATACCTCTTGCTTTAATACATTTAATACAAAACACACTCTCTCAATCAAGAATACAAGCGGTCATACCAGAGTTAAAAATTGACCAATTGCATATTAGTGATAGAAAATGTAACAACCAATTTATTAGAAAAGCTTTCAAGTGTAAATTTTTTGGCAGACACACAAACCCAGTAAACCCACTTGTCTGCCTTTACGCTTTACAGAGTCACACTCGAACTTGTACATTTATCTGTTTATAATATTTTTCGATCATGTTTTAACATGTTTTACCAGTGTTTGTAGTGGTGATGTTTACATGTGACCACGATGTAGTTCGTGTGTAGCCTAACAATAGGTTTTTGCTTCTGGTGATTTCATTTACCTCAGGATTGGGTCTCTGCAAAAGTGGTGTTCATCTGTGAAGATTATCACGCTGAACAAAACCTCATAAACTTGTGTTCATCAGAGAGCTTATTTTATGGCGATACCCGAAATTCCCATTCAAAAATCCCATAAGGTTTTAGACGAGGGAACCAGTGCGATGCTTACTTCATGGTTGGCCTACAAAAATATGTCATCCCTTCACCACTCTATTTTATGTTAAACATGTTATGTAAAATGGAAAATCTGTGATGAAAAGCTATTGCAATTGCGATGCTAATTTGCACTCGCATGTTAATGGATATCCCTGACCTCTGTAAGGGAAGTAATATGCAATTCTGAAACAGGCAAAATTAATAGAAAAGACTGACCAAGTTTTACAAACTAACTATTTACGTATTTACAAACTTTTTTTATTTTAAACATGGTCTTGTAGCTTAAATTTGACCAGAGGAACGTGGAGAGGGACAAGGAGCTGTGTGTGAGTGAGACTGACTGAGAAAGTGAACCGTGTGAGAGGTGAACCGTCTCTCTGGACGTACTGCAGCTGACACAAGGTGAGATGAGCTGTTCGACAATGAGAGCTGATTGTTGGTGACAGTTTCAAACATAAATGCACAAATTTACACAACTACAGCTGACACCGAGTTGTAAGCTGATTTTCAGAGACTGTGTCAGCTGCAGTTGTGTAAATTTGTGCATTTATGTTTGTAACTGTTAATCCAGTGCTGCATCTTGCATGTATACTTTCAAGCTGTTTGATATCTGCCAGCAAACTGCCAGCCATCACAAATGAATGCATTGCTGCAGGTGGTGCTGGGCTGGGTGGGTGTGTTCTCCCAACTGGGCGTGGGCTTTTGGTGGCCACACATCCAGGAGGAGAGGCTAAATTTTAAAGTTGTGTTTTCAAACTCCCAAGGACCAATGCTACTGACTGTTCCTTTTAGTATTAAGTAATGATTAGATTGGATTTCCAAGCACTGGGGTCCCTTAAAAAATTGCTGGTCTGAAGTAGGTTTGTGTCTACTGGTGAAATACTGCGGCATCAAGTGAAATTCTCAATTACCAGTTCCTTTAATTGTGCCATAACATGTTAAGTAAAGACATTATAAAGACTTGATATGGGCCTATGGTAGTCTAATATCAAGTATCAAGATTGTGTTCCTAACTCTCATTTATTACTTTCATTATCTTTTATTATTTTAGTGCTATACTTTCTAATAGACCTTGGATTGGGTCACTAAAATTATTTATGTGCTTTGTTCCCACCCCGTCTAACTGAATTATATTTAACTGAAACATCTGTTGAAGGAGTTTTCAGAAACTATTGAATTTAAGGTAAAGTGTGTTGATTCACAGTATGGTCTTAAAATGTGTCTTAAAGGTCTTAAAATATTTAACTTCAGGATTCTTGTCTTGCGTCTTCCAAATATACCATATTTGACAGTCTACAGTGTGATATTTTTATCTAACTAATGCAGCTATATACTCTCACTTACTCGTTATTTCATTTTATACAACAGTTAGGCCCGACCAAGCAATATTGATTGGTCAAGAGGCATTCCATGAGTGCTGATATAGGAGAACAACATCACTAGTGTCATGGTTTGTGTTCCATTCAGCTTAAACACTCCCAAGAAACTCCAGGACACAGCTGATTCACTTCCATAAAGTTTACTGAGAATTTTTTTGAAAGTGAAATACAGTACAAAGAGATGCCTATATTATTAATTAAACCTAAATACACAGTATGTGAACAAATAATAAAGCCCAGCTACCCTGGCTCTATAACTTATATAATAAAACACAAACAAGCTAGTAAACAGCAGCAGTAAAACATAAAACTCACAAAATTAAGAATGAGTGATAAGGTATTATTTCAAGATAAGAACTGCTTACACCCGTTGCCTTAGCAAAAGGGGAGAGAGAAAAGCAATCGCCCGAGAAGCTGACAACAGGAAGAGCTCACACGTGCCTGTAGCTGATGATTGTATGGCAATATTACTTCCTGTTTCCCAACATACACTGACATTAAGTTACTATGGTTACAAAAATAAACAAACCATGCTGAACTGCTGAAACAAAGTAGAAAACACATTTTCAAATGGCATAACAACTAGGACTGTAAACTTTTAACTCTGCATGTATCACTCTGCTTCACGGCCGTTCAAAATCTGTTAATTAGTGTAAGAGTAGTGGGATATGTATTAAAGGCGGAATATGTTTATAGTATGGTGTAAGCATAGAGAGGATAGCAAGAAGAGAGAGGAGAGAGAGAGAGAGAAAGGATAGAGGAGTGGGGGGTGGCAAGAAAGGACGGGAATTTTGAAGTGTGTCTTGAGCTGACTGGAGTTACTAAAAGTTAGGAGGGGAGGGGGGCAGCTGTGATGGACAGGTTTCGGTAAACCGCCGTTCACTGGGAGTAAACCAGCTGTTGCAGATGTTACAAGGATGTGCAGTGAGACAGGGACACACTAATCTGACATTATCCACAGCCTGAGCGACACCGACACACACATACACACACACACACCCTGTCTGATATGAGGTAACAGAGATCACAGCAGTGGGTGGACACATGCTGGAGCAACGAACTGTCTGATCAAATTAGCTCATCTGAATCACACAGGCTGCCAAAGTGTCTGTTAACAGACTCTTATTTCACTGAAAACACACAGATAAATGTTCATGATACCAAGCAGCTGCTCTATTCATAACACAGATTAGCAAGCAGCATGCATGAAAATGTTTATGTGTTGCTAGGCAACAGCTGTCGCTGTCGAACCAAAAAAAAAAATAAATGAAATAAACAACCAAATCATAATATGTTGTTGCTTGTTACTATTAACAAATATCACACTCAACGTTGTGTGTTGTCCTGTATATCATCCCGGCTGTGATTATCTATGACCGAATCACAGCCGCGATGATATATGAGCACAACATCACTCCCTCACCTGTGATATGCTTAATTCATTCATGTTGAGAGTAAGCATTTTGAAATTTATGCATAAAAAAACACAAATTGGTGCATAAGAATTCATCAGACTGTAGAAAATGAAGTCTCTGTCACTCAAGTATATATAGGCTACTGTCAGCTACAGGCAATATATGGAATAGGCCAAGATTTTGCATTTTTAAGTACAATTTATTGTGCCCACCACCCAAAAATCTGATGCCCTCACCCCTCTTGAGTAATCATGTCGCCAGTCTGTGCAAATTTGTCAACATATGTGTCCCGCTGCCTTCAGACAGCCGCAGGGATTGGATGAATTGAAGGAGAGACTTTTCATTGAGAATAAAGCTGCTGTAGAGAGCAGAAAAGTGTACGAATCACTCTTTCAATTAGAGAGAAATGCAGGCTAATTTACCATACCATACTATGCTTTTACCATATTAAAAGTCAAGTTTTTGTGACAATTTAAACAAATCTGCTGGCTAGGAAGTATTAAATTTTTCATACATTTAAATTGTTTACTTCCTTTATAAGCATTATTCTTGGTCTATGCTTTTGAGTTACAGTAATGTTTATAAGAGTAATAACAGCTTTAGTAAGCTACTAAATGGCTAAATTACGATCATATCAGTTCCATATAGTTTTTGTATTTTTTCAAAACACAAATTGCTTGTAATTTAATTATATGCATTTTCTCATACCAGTTCATGTCATTCTTTTTTCAACATATTATGAGCAAGTTTTTGTCATTTAGTATAGTTTTTGATGTATTTATGCCTAATTCCGGTTTGCACAAGGCAATGAAACAACCAAGTGGCAGAAACAGATACAGTTCTAAGATGTGTATTTTTAGCTAAAAACATTTTTTTCCAGAAAATATAAAACCCACTACCATCTACCACACAGAATTCATGATGAGGAAAAAACCAAACCTTCCAACATATTTTCATAGAATGGGTCGTATGATATCCCACGAAAATGCACGCACAACAGTTAGTATGATATCAGACAAATTAGTACCCTAGGTATGATGTTACATCCGTATTGTACAGTTACATAATTAATATACTACTACGGAGGTTAGGTTAGGTTTCGGCATTAAAATTTACTGTGGTTAGGTTTAGGAAAAGACACCAACCCAGTCTCACTCCGAAGTCATCACATGGTGATGGTTGGGCATGTTTGAGCTATCCCTGCCACGTCAAGCTTTGATATTTAGAGTTCAGAGTGAGAACAGGTTCCGTAACCTCGTAACATTAAGCAGCGTGAGAGCGCTTACCGGGGGCAGGTAGGCAGATGGATTGACCACACAAGCAAATGATTTTCGTGTGGGAGTCCAGAGTTCGAGTCGTGTGTTTGGTGTGTGTGTATGTGTTTATCATTACAGTCCAAGCTGTTGTGTGAACACAAGGACAAACACAGGGACACGAACAACTGACTTTGGTGCAGGAGTCCGGAGTTCATGTCCCGTGTGGGTGTATGTGTTTTCTACAGTTTACCATGTGCCTTTTTATTGTCTAAACCAAACCATCCGTGACTTTGGTGCCTAATTTCAGCCATCATAACAGTCTGCACTGTTGTGGGAATACAGGGGCTGTGCTGCTTCATCTCATCACACGTGCATTTTTTGACATCACGGTAACGGGCTGCGTCATCTCACCACGATGTCATCCCACAAAGTGCATTTCTCTAGTGGCATCCCGGCATGTCATAGCTGGACATGTCAAGGATAGCTAAAGTGTCATAGGTTGACGTGGAAGGTCACTGACTGAAAGTCACCATGTGACGGGTTTGGAGTGACAATGTGTTGATGGTGAAGATGTACATTAAAGTTCATGTAAAGTGATAATTAAAATGTGCTCTGAGTTTGTCACATCACAGAGAGATGTGTTATTAAACACCTGACCAAATTTGAATGATGATGATGTATGTAAAAGAAGGTCTTAAAATCATGAAAAAATGCACAGTATTCTCTGATCTGAAATGCTAGGGTGTGTCCACTGGAGGAGCGGAGGCCATGCCCAGTCGAGGGACTATGGTAATGATGCTTCTCATTTTTATACTGCTACATTGTCAGGGGCGGGGTTATGCTGAGTATAGCTCCAGTGCATCATCGAGCTATGGTTTTAGACCCACCCAAAAAACCTTAAAACAGGAAAATGGTGAAAAACATCTAACTCCACAATTCAGTACTATATAGTAAAGGGTCTTTGTAACATGTTTTCAACAATCAGTTTCCAACATTTATAATGTGTTTTGAAACAAATCTCTGAATTCACTTTACATGGAATCTGGATTTTTGTGACCCATCCACCACCAGCTGCCCCCTGACAGGACTAAGCATTACCAGTGCATTGGTTATGTGATTGCAGTCTTCCAAAAATACTTCTGATACTAATTTGGGTGCATTTCTTTTTGTAAGAAAATTTACAACAGTTTGTGAGAACAGTCTCAAGTGTCTGAGGGCTGCTTACACAAAGAAGGACCCTGTAACCACCATGTATCTGCCTCAGTTTCATCTTTTTCTTGAATGTTTTTTATGTTTCTTGTCTGTATCCTGTAAACTGAAATGCTGAAAAACCTATCAAAAATGGATAAAACAAAAGTTAACATTCTTCTGTTATTCAGCTGTCTCTGCAGCATCTTGTTCATCTCCTTAATTATTTGTCTTGAGAGAATTAAACCCTTCCTGTGGTGAGTGGCCACTGAAAAGCTGTGATAACAGCCAGTGGTGTCCTGATACAGCAGAGTAATGGACTTGGTTGGAGCGAGATCTGATCATCAGATTGACCCTTTAATTTCTTGATGTTTAACAAGTGTAATTGCTCTAATTCCGGAAGGCACTTATTCTTTTTAATCCCATTCAATCAAGATTACGTTTGCTTAACTGCTGGAGATCAAGGTAAACCGTGCGCCTTCTGCATTGTTTGCACAGTTAAAGGTTACAATGACAAATAAACAAAATGAGCTGTATTTTCTGCTGTCTGTTAGAGCTGGGTCTCCTTATCCCCCGATGCACGTGGGCAGGTTGCACATAAAACAACAGGACACATGATGAAATATTTCAAAAGAACGCAGCTCTGTAGAGCTGTGAAACTTTGGTGACTCAAACACAAAACACAGAAGCTGATGGGAAAGATTTGAGCTTTTGGCTACATGGAGAAACAGCACATATAAAGTACAGTACTACTTTTTATAATCCAAACCAAATTTAGTTTGAAATAATTAGTGTTTGACTTGGGTGGGGTACTGAAATCCTGTGCCATTCCTATATGATCGATATCTACCAGACCGAATCACAACGCAGATTTTGGTGCCTCATTTCGGTGCAGGATTATGTGAATTATGTGCATTGTGTGTGTGCAGCCAAGACAGAGGTTGTGTATAATATATAGTATAGTAATATATAAAATATAGTGATATATGACAGTAAGGGTGCAGTAACTGAAGAGTATGAAGTTAAACTTAGCAGCACGTTTTGCTAACGGTTTAGGTTATTTGTCAATGAATAAATGCAACAAATTCTCAAGACTGAAGCCAGGTACCCAAATCTGCTTTTAAGCCTTTGAACTCTGCAATAGAAATGGTCCAACAATGCCTACTTTGGTTATTGTAATGTCATTCCTTGGAGTATTTTTAAGTGTTTTGTATACCTAACATCAGTACAGCATAATCTTTTTAGTGTCTTTAAAGTTATGTTGTTAGTAAACCATAACAAATGATAAATGGTTTTGAAATTGTGTCAATAATTTAAAAAAATACAACAATTGGCCATTATTTTGATGAAACAGATGAGAGAACCTTAGCTTTTCACTACAAAAGAATAAACTCTTGTTATTATTTTTTTCATGTATATATATATATATATATATATATATATATATATATATATATATATATACATATATACATACATACACACAAGGTTATTCAAATATCAATCTTTCGCAACCAATATGGGAAAATTCCAGTGTAATTACGGCAAAATGCTATTTCCACTGCACACAACATGAGGTAATGTTATGATGAAAGAGGAGACAGAAGCTTTAGGTTTCTAGTGCATGAAGAATGAATGCTCTAACTATTATGGTTCTATTTTACATACATATATACAGGACTATGCAAACAGTACGAGAACTTACAGTCAGAATTATGGAGAAATCCCTCCTTTGCTCAAAACAAAAGTAAGCAACAGAAGGAAATAATAAAGTCTTAGCTTTCTATTACAAAAGAATGTATGCTCTAGCTATTTTTGCTCTCATTTTAGATCCATTTAGACAAACTTATGCAAACAATGATCTTGGGAGATCAGTTTTTTAAGGGTTAAAGTGAAAGGTCCAAAGTTGGCGACCAGACTCTTTTAAGATGGACCAGCTATTTTCATGGTAATGTCAATCTCAACTGCTTCTAAACAGAGAGAAAATGTTAGGGAGTTAGGGAGAAAATTATTGATCCAAACTCAGAATGTATTTTACTGTTAGTAGTACTGTTACTGTTATTTAGGGTTAGGTTATTGCAGTTGGGTTCAGTTCATTATTTGAATTTGATTTGAATTATAAATAGTTTTTTGTATTTATTCATGCTGTAAAATGAAAAACAAATATTTAAGACTGTTAGGAGTCGATATATTTTTCAATTTGAAGTTGAAATTCACCTTTGCAATAAAAAAGTTTTTTATCATCAACTTTTATAGGTCGCAAGTCAACTCTGTTCATCAGTGAGCAGAGTGGAGGGGTGGGCGAAAAATCGATACAGGATAGTATCACAGTATTTTGCATGGCAGTTTTCTATCCATACATGGATGCAAAGTGTCGACTTTTAAAATATATTAATTATTAATATTACACATACAAATGGCATGTTTCTTAGACTACTACAATAACAGAATACATTTCTTTTAAAGCCTACTAAAAATATGTCGCAATGAAAATGACTGAGATAAAAACTTATAAAAACAGATATTGACAAGGTATTTCCTTAATTTAAAATTGAAACAAAAGTAATACATCTTAATAAACTGAAATATAGTCTTTATAGTTTGCATTACTTATCATGAGGAGCACTGCTGGGCCTGTGAAGGTGCTGTGCAGCTCTGGAGGAGTTGCCATCAGGTTTGACTAAACTTGGCCTTGGAGACTGTACATTTACAACAGAAAGCAATGCAAATTTGAGGTGTGGAGTTTGAAAGACAAGGGCATTCACTAGGCAAGGAAAGTATATAACACAGGATCTATTGCTCTTAAGATCTGGACTCAGACTAGGGAGAATTGCTGAAGTGTCCCTTTATCATAAAAGACAGGCTATCTATGAACATGCGCCTCAGTGGCTCATGTAAAGACACATGACACCTTTAACCACATGCAGGTTGCGCTTTGTTTGGTCAGGACTATGCAAAGCAACCTGGAGCAGAAAGTGCTGATTAAAGACAAGTGTTGCAACTTGCTAATGAATTAATATATCATACGGAAATCTTCATAGAGGCTCTGTGACTGTAACAGGTGGGGGCCCACTACAAACTTGTGAAGTGGACTGGACAGTTGGAGGTGGACATTAAACATAGTGGTTCTGCACTTAGTCTGTCACTCACATTTTCTAACAGGGCTATGGCAGGACACTCGTTACACACTCGTGCATACTGCCATAATGACTGGCCCTCGCAGCATGCACAGTTTACCCAGAAAAGTACACGCACACAATGACGCAGGTGCTTGGCGGTGACCTGACTCCGAAATAATAACAAGCTTTGAAACAGGGGCATGGCGGCCCAACATATACCCCAAATCCCCTTGAAAAGCACTTGTACTCGAAGGCTTCTGACTCTGACTGGTGAGACCTGCATCTGAAAATATGTAAATATAACTGTTAGCTAATGCTAGGAACAGCTAGCATCAACAAGGCAATGAGTTAGCTTACCATAATAATCCATAAGCTGGGTATCCACCTGGTAGAAACATTTTACAATTTATTAGCAGCCTATAACGTAGCCTAAATAATACACCTGTCTTAAAATTTACATTTAACAGAACAGCCAAACGTTACAATTATTTAGCATAGCGTGATCTAGCTTGCTGCTAAGGTTAGCTTACCTGCTGTATCTTTGTTGACACACACTGAAAGCAGCGGCGAGGGGCTTTTCCGTGAGCTGGTGACTGTAAAAAAAAATTAAAAAGAATGTCATTTAGAGAGTTTTGCAACGTTCTCTTCCTGTTCTTTTCTCTCCTGTCTTTTCATTTGAACGGCCTTACTGCTCGCTGGGCTCTCCTAGGTGTGCTCAGCTTGTCAGTGTTGACAGACTTTTTTGCTTCACCTTTGTCTTGTCATCTTGTCACATGATCAAATAGAGACTTAATGTTGGACAACAGCATACCCATTGAATCTGTATGGAATATAAATACCAAAGGAAATGAGAAAATATTCATTTGATTGAATAGTTTGAATAAGCCAATCATTTTGTTATAGTTTGCTTGTCACTGACTTTTTTTCACACCATGACAGACATAAGTTTGAACATTTAAGGGTGTATATATATATATATATATATAAATATATATATATAAAAAATGGAATCATTGTACTAATAGAATGAGAGCGTCTTGACACAGATTCCCTTTTGCTGCAATAGTATCACAGTATTGCCAGGGGCCCACTCTCCATCTAGCAGGGGCCACTTGCATTATGGACCCCTATTTAGGACAGGCCCCAGAGCAACGGCATTGCCTGCACTGACGCCCCTGACTGTTAGCCATAATAGTTTATTGATTGATAATGTGTAGCAAATCAGATAAATAAACTGATATTATCTATTGTTATTCCCCCGCTTCTGTACAGATTGGATGACAGTATACCATCCGTCCTGTTCTACCCTCTGTTTTTATCACCTTGTACAATGTGATCAGTTTCAATATGGTCATGCCAGTGAAGCCTCTATGAAGTGAATTGTCCTTATTTACACATTGTAAATATATCATACACATAAATGCCCACTTCCGTATCATATAATGTAATAAAAATACGGATTTTCCCCAGAGACGATCTGTGTGTATGTGTGTGTGTGTGTGTAACCTGTGTTCGCATTATGTATACCTAGGTGTTTAAAATTTTTAAAAAATGACTGCAGTAAAATTCACTGTTGTTTGATACAGAAACGAGCAGCTTGGATGCAAACACCACAAATAGGGACAATAAACAAGAAAATACTGTGATTTTCCAATGACACTATCAGCTTTTAATTCATCTTTATTGATTATGTTAACAGAATATCAATCTCTTGAGGTTTTCCACATACTGTTTTCAGGCAATACTTCAGAAATTAAGGATAAATATAATATGGGTTAATTATTCATAAATAATAAATAATCTCACATTTTTAGTTGAAAAAAGGTCTATGTGTAATTTCAGTGGGACATATACTGTATGTGTACATGCATGTATATCTATATGTGTATGTATATACGGGTATATATGGATAAGTGTGTGTATGTTTGTATTTATGTCTGTGTCTAAATATGTAAGTATGTGTATATGCTAAAGATGAGGTTCACAAACGAATTAACTGATAAGCCGAAAAGAGGAAGGAAATAATGAGTTTATACTACTACATTTCCAACATGTAAGATGCAATTTGTCGTTGCTTATTTAAATATATGCTTTCTACAATTCTACAATTCTACAATTTCATTTAGCAGACGCTTTTATCCAAAGCGACGTACAACACAAGCAAGAATTTAGACTTAAGGAAAAAACCCTTAGTAAGTGCTTCAGGTGTGATTGGTCACAGGTATTGCCGTCTAGTGGCAGAAGAAGTGCCGCATGGTTATTACTTTGGAAACCAAAGTAATAACCATTAGCAATCTCAGCATCTGAGATTCAGCAATCTCAGTATCACTACTTATGATGACAATCAACATACAACATCACACAACTTTGTCAGTGCTAGATAATCATTAGGTGCTGGGTTTTGGACCTTCTGACTTAATCTACCCCAAAGGGCAAAGAGGAGAAGACTCAGGTTAAATGTTCTCGGAACAATTGAGTTTTCAATTGTCTCTTGATCTTGATAAAGTAGAAAGGGACTCAGCAGAACGCACAGAGTTTGGAAGTTTGTTCCACCATTTGGGAACAACAGAAGAGAAGAGTCTGGCTAGAGATTTAGAGCCGTGCTGGGCTGGAAGCACCAGGCGTCTTTCGCATGCAGAGCGTAGTGGGCGAGAAGGAGAGTAGACCTGGATCAGGGACTCCAGGTAGGCTGGAGCAGTTCTTGTGATTGTTTTGTAAGCCAAGAGAAGTGCTTTGAATTTGATTCTGGCTGCCACTGGAAGCCAGTGAAGAGAAATTAGCAGCGGGGTGACATGTGCTCTTTTGGGCTGGTTGAAGACCAGACGTGCTGCTGCGTTCTGGATCATCTGAAGAGGTTTGAATGAGCATGCAGGGAGGCCTGCCAGAAGAGAGTTGCAGTAGTCAATGCGTGAGATCACAAGAGCCTGAACCAGAAGCTGTGTGGCCTGTTGGGTCAGGAAGGGTCTGATCTTCCTGATGTTGTAGAGGGCATAACGACAAGACCGAGAAACTGAGGCCACATGAACCTTAAAGATCAGCTGGTCATCAATCATGACACCCAGGTTTCTGGCTGAGTTTGTGGGCACAAGTAGGCTCGAGTCTAGTTGGACACTGATCCGAGGCTGAACAGATGGACAAGCTGGAAAGACCATGAGTTCGGTCTTAGACAGATTTAGCTGAAGGTGGCGTTCCTTCATCCATGTGGAGATATCAGCCAGACACGCTGATATCCGAGCTGAGACCGTTCTGTCGTCAGGTGGAAAGGAGAGGAAGAGCTGAGTGTCATCAGCATAGCAGTGGTAGGAGAAACCATGGGAGCGGATCACTGCACCGAGTGAGGTGGTGTACAGAGAGAAGAGTAGGGGACCAAGCACCGACCCCTGAGGAACCCCTGTCGATAGGCCATGTGACCTAGACACCTCTCCTCGCCATGACACTGAAGGATCTGCCTGTGAGGTAGGACTTGAACCACAATAGGACAGAACCTGAGATGCCGAGCTCAGAGAGTGTGGAGAGGAGGATTTGATGGTTCACCGTGTCAAAGGCAGCAGACAGGTCCAGCAGCAGTAGGACAGAGGATTGACCAGCAGCTCGAGCCAGTCTTATGCTTTAATATAGGTTATCATCCATTTTTGTTATTGCCACTTTGTTTAATTTGTATTGTTTTCCATTTGTTTGTTTGTTTGTTTTACATGTTCTGAATAAATATCTATCCAAATCTAAATCTATTAAGACCATTTATTGTCATTCTTACTATTAGGTGATTTAAGATTCTTTTTCTATTGAAACGGTCAGAAAAAAGTAACAAGGCATCCCAGCAAGGAGTGCATGTAGAGTAGAAATCCATCATTTCAATATTTTTTTGTGTGTGTTTGGAACATAATTGGGTTCTGAGTGGGTTAAAAATATGTCTTTTATAAAATAAATAAGTAAATAAATAAAATTATTTAAGGAGACATGGTTATGGTTTCGAGTTAAGTTACAGTTGAGAAGTGTATTTTTATTCATTCTGAAATAGTGCGAACAAGACTGACCTCTCTGAACTTGAGTCAGTGAAGAGACAGCTATCTGAAAAGACACGACCTTGAAGATGTTTTACATCTAAGTGTCAAAATGTTTAAAATTGGCAGAAAATCTCAGTATAGGTCGGCATTATTGTGAAAATATCCGTGTGCGTATGGGCCGTGAAAGCCTACCTATATCAGTGGAGCCCTGCCTGGTGTGCTCAGAGAGCACGAGGGGAGTGTACTTGTGTGTCCATGCATGCGTGAGTGGACTGTCAGTAGTCACAGCAGTGCCAGTACTTCATATTCATGTCTCTCTCTCCCTCTGTCTCTGCCTCTCTCCCTCTTTCTTTCTCCCTGCGTCTCTCTCACCTGTTCATTTGTCGCTGCTTGACAGTTCTCATTATTGCCTTGGCACTAGCTCAGCATGTCCTGCCAAAGCAAGACACTGAAATGGAATTTGAGAAAGAGGGAGTGTGTGGGAGATTGTAAATGAAGAAAGGGAGGAAGATGCTGACAGAGAGAGAGAATTGGGAGGAAAAAAAAGGGGGAATCAAATGAGAGAAAAGGGAAAAAAGACAAAGAAACAGGGACCAGTGTTAGAGAGCAAGAGATGCTGCAGCATAATTAAAAGTACTTAACTCTTGCTAGAATGACAATGAAAAAGCACAAACAACACTGACAAAGGTATTAACATGGACATAAACACCTCTACGCAGACAAACACCCGCACTGACAACACAGACACCCAGCCATAACCGCTAAGCATCAAGAGGGCCACACTGTACACACCGCGGTCTCACTCACACACTAACACGCCAGGAGCACAGGACTTCATACTAACAAACCCTGACTGCTCTGATGCTGTCAGACATCAAGGTTAGCACCACTGAAGGCACTGACTGCCAGTTACTTATTTATTTACTGTGACGTATACACATCCAGGGATTGCCTGTTGTTGCAGCTGACATCTCTGTTGATGACGTTCACTTCTTTTTACTGCTTATTCATGGTGGCGGCCTCTTTTTGTTTCTTATTAAAAGACCGATCGAAATGAGGATATAATGATGGGGGAACAATGGGGAAATAATTTACTTGTATGGCTCTTCTAGACTTTTGAAATGTTATTGGAACAAATGGATCAAGTTCTGATTGTAAAACGAGTCATTTTTGGCATCTTTTAACATGTAGATCTATGAGGAAAAGTCTTTTGTTTGCCCAATGACATCACGTCAGTGTAAACTCACTTTTGAATACTGTGTAAAATTGGCCTCAAAGCCTGGCGCTGCACGAGGGGCTTGTTCTATGCCCAAGCAGTGCTCGAATATCATCCAAAATTAGACAGACAATTTAACCCTTTGAAACCTGAGAAAATGTTTTTGATTTACAAAAACATGGGGAGAAGGCATGGCTACTTAAAGACATGGCCCAAAATTTACAAAAAAAATAGTAAAAATAAGAAACAAGAAAATTACTAGCGTAGTTATAAAACAATATAAAAAAAGATTTAAAAAACCCAAACAAACAAGACATTAACCCAAAACATACTTAAATGTTTTCTGTAACATGAATTTCAATATATGATATATATAATAATTATGAATATAGCTTTCTGGCCTTTTTTCCTTTTTTTCATCTTCTAATTCTTCCCTTTAAAAATGTAAGATTTTTTTTTTTAATTCCTACAATTTCCTTGTGTTTTTTCCCAAATTTTTGAAAGAAATCCAAACAAATTTGTTTAGTTTCAGAGGTTTAAATGCTTGTGAAGGGTGTTTGAATGCAGCACAAGAAAACTGATTTCAATTCAAGGGTTAAGGGGTTGAAAAGACTCTAAATAAGTAAGAGGACATTAAACACACACACACACACACACACACACACACACACACACACACACACACAGAAAGGCATGCTTGTCTACTGTAGAGCCGTGCACACAACTCTTATCTATTAGCAATTGTAAAGGATTCTATTGTCTATTTTTAGTATGTTTCCCGTGTTTAAAAAAGCCTGTGTACATGCACTAATTTTGGCAAAAAGGGTCTATTTTTGAGAAGCATTTGAGAAACCTTTACAAGAAAACTTTCAAATCCGAATCTGGAGGAAAATATTTCTAGAACTGGTGGCTCCTGCCACTTTGCACACAAGACACTGTATATTTCATACTCTAATAAAATTGCAAAGTTGACACTGATGCTGGTTCTATAGTTGAATGAGCATCCAAATGCAAAAGGTTCATAAACTGGAGAGGTCAGGGAGTCATCAATTGATTTTTCTATCTTCAAGCACAAAATGAATATTTATACCAAATTTAATGGCAGGCAGTGGCTGTGCAGATATCGAGCTCTGGTCCAAAGAGGACACACTGACCAACAATCCTACAATCCTCACAACACTGTGAGCACTCAATATAAAGGACACAGTCAGAATATAAAATTATAAACGCAGAACATTTCTATACTATAAAGAATACACCAATATTCAGATAATTAAAAGAAACGTGTGGATTCCAGCACTTACAGCAGCATTAATATCTGTGCCAGCACAGACGCAATGACAATGCAAGACAAAAACTGAATCAAACAAAAGATTCCTACAGAGGCATCAAGCTCATACAGCTGGGACCAGACCCAGTATTCACTTTGACGGGGCTCTGTGTGTGTGTGAGTGCGCGTGTGTATTTGCAGAGTAACACAAAACAAAGCAGAGGCTAGCTGTCAAAGTCGGAAAGCTGCTGGTTATTTCCTCTGTGAGAACACACCGTACAACCGCTGTACACACATATACAGCCACATATGCATACACATATGCGTGAGGAGGATGCGTTTACAGGGATCTTAACTGTATTCTCAGCTCCCACTCTACACGCACACACAAACACACACACACACACACTTAGAAGGGCTGTATTGATTATGATGAGTCCTTCATCCTTTCAGGTTATTAAATTATTGATCAGAGACAAAGACTTTTAATGGAATCCAAATGTCTTGGTGTGTGTGTGTGCGTTAGTGTTTGTGAGTGCGTGTGTGTGCATGCGCGCCTGCGTCATCAGTCAAGATTGAGATGATGGAGTAAAGGCAGTGTAAACACGAAGATGGCGACTGGAGCTTAACTGTGTTCTCAGCTCTCTCTATCACACACGCGCGCACACACACACATACACAATTACACAAATACACACACATAACGGCTTGGATATACGACAGTATTGAACAGTGGGGATGATGCTCATTAACCCTTTTTTTCTCTGTTGTTTCATTCTTTTATAGTGTTTTTCTTTCTCTCTCTCTTTCTCTCTCTCTCTCTCTCACACACACACACACAGACACACACACACACACACACACACACACACACACACACACACACATTTGTCCCGTGTTATCTCTTGCTGAGCTTCTCTCTTGTCTCATCTGTTGTCCTGCTGGTTTCCCTATTGGCCAGGCCTCTTACTATTGCATCAAAACAACTGTGGGGCGATGGCCGGTTCACAGTCCAGGTAAGAAAATTATATCAATGTTGGGAGTGGACAGAGCGCAAGAATCCAAAAGAATTGGGAACTTTCACAGGAGCTGTGGGATTTCCCAATTTGTTTTTTTTTTTAAAAAGGCCTCCATGGTAAAATGATCATTTATTCACAGCAGACTTTCACAATATTTACCATAATTTTCCTCCGGCATTCAACCAAGTTAATTCAGGTGTGGAGGAGGAAGGGGGCCTCGGGCTATTCACGGCTCAGGCAAGAGGCAAGACGGCTACATGCTGCTTAATTTGCTAGCTGGGTGGACTTGCTTCCCTCTGAGGCAGTGAAAACTAAATCAAATGTGCAATGAAAAACTCCAAACACTACATTTCACTGCATTGGCAATTCTTAATAGGTACAGTATGCTTGATTACATTCTATTTTTGCATTTTGTCAAATTTAGGTTTCAGCCTTGAGGAGGAATCAGTTTCATGACTAAAAGCATCGGAGGCTCGGACATATTTGTACGCAAAATGTTCAATCTAAAGGTCCCACACCGTCAAATACTTATATAAGATATATAAGAGATTTACATTTTAGAAGAGTAGATGTAGAGGTATAGAAGAAAAACTGTCTCTTCAGTTAGATGAAAAGATTTATATCAGTTCCTCTACAGAAAAAGGTTCACGTTTTTTACTTAATTCAAAGTTCAGTCACCAAACAAACATTGGTAAACTAGTGACAACGAACATCACCATGTCTGGAAGCCAACCAGCTCGAATGTTCTGCACCTGCATGAGAGGAAATACCCCTCCATGCCAGCGAACAGCGGTCTTCTGTTTTCGTCTTTCAGAAAGGGAAACCCATAGACTGCAAATTAAGATGGACAATGTGACACCTCCCCTAAAGTGTAGCTTTTCAATCTCAATCCCCCCTGGTGTCTGTCTGCAGTATAGGTCATAAAGCCCGCCCCTCCATGTTTGTTAATGGAAATTGGCCAAACTAAAAACTCAAAGTACATACAAATAAATTTTTTTTGTGTCACCAACGGTAGTTCTCATCACCCTGATGCTTTTTCAAGTGTTTGTATTTATGCTATGGTTGACAGCTGTAACAGTCAATCCATGTGCTCGTATTTATTGGGACTGCTTGTGACTGGTCAGATGGATTTGGTGGGAATTCCCCCACCGGGGATATCGCTACTCCTCAAACTCCAGCTCTGAATGACATCACCAGCGCAAGATGGCAGAGCCTGTATCCAGGATATGTTAGCTTCGCTTAAGCACAGCAGAGGGAAGTGGGCATTGTCCATCTTTATATACAGTCTATGATCATGACGCTAGTTAGCCAGTTAGTACATTTAGAACAAAATCTAGTGTTGAAAGAACAAAGCATAATTACTGTTCTGCTAAAGAGCACAGTAGCTAAAGAAAAACAATTTCCCCTAATATAATAAGCTTGTTTCAATCTCACTACCTCTTGACCTAACCCTTTGTTTACTTTCCTCACCTCTGTTTCTCTTCCTGTGTGCTGAGCTGAACTGCCAATCAGAGTGATTTCATGCACTGACAGCCACCGCCACCACCCATTCAATGTGCTCAATCACCCGAAAAGCTGTTGTGTCAACAAGGGCAAATGGGGTGGTACACACCACAGCAACGAGTGCAATGCATGCTTAAAGACAGCCCAACATTTATAACATCTGCTTGGTGTGTCAGGGCCTTCAGACAGCTGGCACGAAGACTAGAGACTGACCTGGTGCACTATATTTACCTTGCAGTTTTATCTGAGTATCTGTGTTTTTGTGGCAAAATATATACACCATATTGTTCCCTTGAGAAAATAAAACTAAAGACATAGCCTGCTGTACATAGAAAGTGCAACAGATTTTAATGCGACACAAAACTACGATTGCACAATTTAAGAGATGACCCAAAGTAATGCGTGCAGTAATCAATGTCCAAAATTTCATTTTAGGGAAACTACGCTAGCACTTCACTACATTTCTAGTCTTTTCGCTAATCCAGGTTTAACATGTACACTGTGTTGCGATCTAGTCAGGTCTGGAAGCTAGTTATCTGATATTAGTCCTAACATGGAGTGAGTAGAAAAGGAAAGAAACAGCAGATGGATGATTTCCACAACAAGAGATGAGAACAGCTGGGAGAATGATTTGCTTACAGAGTTAGCAGGCCCATTGGTTAGCTAGCAGTTAGCTGCTCATTAAGACAACTTGCAAGTACTGGTCTCTGCCCTTGTGGATGGTGAACTTCTTCTTGATCATGCAGTTCATTTGCTGGTTGTTGGTGGATAGATGACTGAAGCAACTACCAAACTTGTCTTCCACAAATGTCCTCCAGCTGATAAAGTATGAAGCATAATATAGCTAACACTAACATTCAAAGGGAAAAAAAAAAACATTCTGCAATCTGTGGCTCCTCCCACTTTGCAGTTGTATAGGAACAGAGTAAAAAAAAATCGCTGTTTTGTTGTGTGGGTGTACCAAACCAAAAATCACCTCAAAATCTGATATGTTCATGTACACATACAAACTTTTTGAAAAAAAAAAAATTATTAAAATAAAAGTTTTACATTTTTTTATTATACTGGACCCATATCTGTACTTTGCGTGAATATGTATTGTGCATATTGTGCTTCTGTATGCTTCTGAATCAACTCTCTAAACACTGGACTGTTCTGCAATCTTTCACCTGGCTATTAAGTAAAACAAGGTGTCAGGTGATTGTTACGGAAATTTTACTATTAATTGTTACTCTCAGGTTGCACAAATTTAGAGAGGAAAACCATTTATATTTTGGCCCAACTGAAACAGTCCAAATGAAAAGATTGCTTTTATTTTTTAAATTAATGAGTCATTGATCGACAAACATTTTGAGTCAGTTAGAATTTGGTGCATCAAAGTGGGGCTCTTTGACAGCAGATTCTCAGGGCTGCTCTTTGTTGCTGAAAAGACTGTTCTCGCAGCAGCTCCTTTCATAAAAATGAGTTAAACTTTCTGACTGGAGCTGTTCCATTTCAAATGCACCACATGTGGCTCCTAACTGGGGACATCCTGTGGTTCTTCAGATTCATCAGGTATGCTATCAGGACCATGTCCAATTGTAATCAGTGTGCTGGAGTTCTTCAGAACTTCACTGCTTGGGGAAAAACTATCGAAAGCAATGAAACACCCATGTGAGCGTTTATTTTACTGAATGTGATGTTACAGTGAAACTTTGATTTCCAGGTACAGGGTGTGTTGTCACTTTGTCTACAACAAAAGCTGTGTTTGCATGTAAATCTAGGCTTGTGGCACTGCAGGCCAAGCTGCAGAGGTTTTGGTGTGGACACAAGCCCAATGAAATAAACTCTGCTGCTGGAAACACAAATCATTGTCATTGTCTATTGTTGGAGCTATCTCTATGGACACTGCTGTCCGTCTGTCTGTAAAATCCCCCACTCTGCTGCTCATTTTTCATCTTTCTGTCTGTTTGGTTCTTGTGATGTCAGAGCTGGCCATGCCTCCTACTGCGCAGAGTTTGATTCTGAGACGGGAAATGATGCAAGTGGGAGCAAGTAAATAAACCTGTTATATACATTATCTGCTCCCAATTTCACTTCCCTCTCTGTTTTTGATTGCACGCACACACACTGGAACAAAGCACGCTGAGACATAAAGCGTATGCTTCAGCTTTTCACATCGCACAGTAAAATGAAATACAGAGAAGAGGAGGAGGAGGAGGAGGTGGGAGAGTGTGAAAGATAGAGAGGCTCTTAGGTGAATTGTTTTGTTGGATTAATGTTGAGGATAAATAAAGAGAAATCCGAGGTGTCGGTGAGCTGTGATGAGCTCCATCACTCCACCGCCTTAATGAAATCACCCAGCTCTTCATATTTCACTCAGCCACACAATCTGATTAAGACCTCTTCCAAATATGGACACACACACACAGACACACACACACATGGGCGAGAAAGCACAGCTGTGTTGATCCACACACACACACACATCAAATATAGAGACATATGGCCTGGAAAGAGGAATGAAGGGGAGGGAGGGAGGAAGAGGAGGAGGGAGGAGGCTCTGAGGAAAGGAACTGAGTGATGGGTTGATGTCCCAGGAAAACACATATGGACCCATCATGAAAACACAACCTGTATACCAGCTCCCCTGCGAAAAGTCTGCTGCTCCTGCACAATGTAGCAACTGTGCTGAGAGCAATCACATTACAATCATATCTCTACTATTCTCAAAGAAAAGTGCTGTTACAAATTTTAGTTTGTGTGCTATTATTAGTCGCCAGTCAAGCAGAAAATAAGTCATTACTTTTATTTTCACTATATCACATCACAGGTGATAGTTTTTATTTTATTTTTTAGATTCTTTCCAAATGTATTTGTTACACTTGCTCTCAAAGAAAAGGGAGTATGTTGGTTTTTTTTCTTTTGGTTTGGGACAGATTTTGAGACATCTGGCCTCTTGACACAGACATGTGATAGGTGCCCACCCCTCAAACTACAAGAAAATAACCAATAAGACCAAACGGCAGTCCACACCAAGAAAAAAAAATCTTTTTACAGTTATAAAAAATAGTTGCCAATTAATTTTAAAATTAACAGACTAATTGTTTCAGCTGCACTTGTATATTTTCATATTTTTGATTTGTACGCAAATGTCCAAATTTGTAAAGACATTAATGTGAAAGCTGGGTTGTTTGGTGATTCCTCCATGCTCTTTTAATATGTATTTTCAATACTTGGATGAAAAATGCCCAAAAAGCATGAGGTTAAATCAAAGATTGTCCTCAACCAAGGATAATGTCTCCAACAAATCGATTGGTCAGTGAGAATGAAAAGAAAACTCATTTTTGTGTTCTTACTTAGGCCTGCAGCAATTGAAATGACTATACTGGCATTTCGGTTTTATATAATTCTGCATATGTTAAGACAGCTCATGACTTTTCTATTAGTGTTTTCTTGGTCGCTTTTCCTGAGGTTTCTACCATTTTTTCCCCCCCCGTTACAGAGTTTTTTTTGGGGGAGTTTTTCCCGAGACAATGTGAGGATCTAAGGGAGGGATGTCTGTATGCTGTAAAGCCCTCTGAGGCAAACTGTGTTTTGTGATAATGGGCTTTATAAATAAAATTGACTTGACTGAACTTGACTATTATTCATCACAGCTTCTGTGCTACAGTGCAAATAGGACAAAGCTGATGTTATATGTTTGTATTTATTATTTCTGCCATGTCATTCACTCAGTTTCTCAATGACAAACATGGTTTTTAATCAAATTATTACATCTATAAAGATCTTTAACTCCTTGTGTTATCGTCGCCACTGTAAAGCCTTGTTTCTTCAAAGTAATCCGGTACAGTTCAGTTTGGTACACATTAGAATTGTTATTTTTACATTTTTATTGTCAAAAGTTTTGGATGGTACTAATAGAACCATTCCTTTTTTTTTTCGTCATCCCTCTGTTGCAACACCTAGCACACTGATCCAATACTAAAATGTGCAGTTAGAATCACTGCAGTCTGCTTATTGTTTAATCGAGGATCAACATGCTTCCCCCCAATGTAAGTGAGTTTGTTAGGTAGTTCTGGTTTCTCTTTGTCTGTTTAGTCGTGTTTATGGTTGTTATGTCCTGCTTTGTTGTGCTGTAGCCTGAAGTTAATTTGTAAGAAGTCCTGTTATAAACAACATAGATTTGTGGCTGTGCATCAGTTATTAAAAATACATTCATATTACATCAATTAGATCATATCTGTATTTCATATACAGTGCCTGTTAGCAGAACTCGATCTGCTCTGTGGAATGTACTGCAGCTCTGTCAAAATAAACAAGACGTGCAGCCTATTTTTTTTGTAGCTTCTGGGACGTTTGAGGCACATCTGCTGGAATTGTCCACAGTGACGTCAGACAGGAGACGTGCACACTACTGAGTGTTCTTTTGGTTAAAAGTTAAAAGGAAAAAAAAGATATTGGCAGAAAATGTATTGTATATGTCTGGTTTCATCACTCATACTCATGATATTAGTGAACTGCAGAAGGCATATTCCTGACCAGTCTGATGTTTTATGGCTTCAAACAAAGGAATAAAAGAGGCAAAAGGTGTTTTCCACAAAAGTAAAAGCTGCTTGTAAAACATGCTGTTCCAGATATTTATGTGCCACTTCCTGTTTAAGATATAGAGTTTTTTGTCAACAGTGTCAATTATAAGGCGATTCTTTGCCATCCCAGCTCCACTTGGTGATTTACACTGAGAGGACAGGAACATTTTCACATTAATACCTTCATAACGCAGCTCTAAGATGGAGACAAGTGCTTTCCTGATGATATTGTTAATTTGTGAGAATTGGCTCGGCCAGCTAGAAACTCATTACCTGTTTTCAAGTTTAATCCATCCAGTCCAGTCTAGCTGCACTGCAGAGTCCACAATGCCATTAAAACAACAATAAAACCCATCAATGAGCTGGAGAGAGACAGAGGGAGAGAGTGGATGAGGGGGGGTTGGAAAATTCAAGTTTTAAGTATGATACAAATATTGAAATTACCCTGAGATAGACCTGAGATGAAGATGCTGCAGATTGACAGTCCTGTCAAAATCTACTTGTAGCTAAACTTAATAAAATGCTATTGGACAGAAAAAGACTGCTCAAAACCCATTTCTGACAGAATGACATCCTCTAGAAATAGATGAAACTCCCATTGAAAACAGTCCTTAATACGACATTCTACAAAAAAAAGTCAGGTCTCATTATAGTCAGGTGCAGCACAGACCTCAACCACATATATGAATAAAATCTTAATTTAAATTGTACAATCAAATTTTATTGGACAGGTGTTTGTGCTGGTCCCAAGGCTACGAAAGGATAGGAAAATTAAAACTGAAATGTAGAAATTCAAATATTGGAAAAAGCACATATAAAAAAGCTGGAGTGGTGAAGGTCTCTTCAAACTTCACTCAATAATCTTCTGAGTAATCATCTTGGTGGAATAGATGTTGATGAGGTGCTGGATGTGTGCTAACATTAGCAACTGCTTAATAACATGTTCACCATATTAACTGTCAACATACTCACTAAACGGGTCATATGATATCCTATGAAAATGCATTCACAACAGTTTGTATATCATACGAATTAGCACCCCAAAAATGAGGTTATGTCCTCACATAAAGTTACATAATTAACGTACAGGTTTAGGCAATGAAAGAAAATACGGTTGGGTTTTGGTAAGGACGTAAGTTAAAATGACTCAAAGTTCAGTCAACACTCACATGGTTCCATATACGTGTCTCTTGGGGGAAAGTCCTGGGGGATAGTCTGGATTTTTGTGACCCATCCAGTTCTCCAACCTGCCTCCTTGCAAGACTGCTCAGGGCTGCTTCCTGCCTCTCAAAATACATGAGATATGTACAAATTTGGATGCATTACTTTTTGTAGGAAAACAAATGTAATGGGATGGCCTGTAACAGTAGAGCTTTTAATATGACAGCTTGTTGAATTGCCTCAAAGGGGCCAAACAAGAAATTAAGGCAGGTTTAAGGTTTCTCTAGATAGAGTTAGGCTGAGTCAAGGGTAAAACCGCAGCCATGATTTAAAGAAACTAATGCTGATAGTTGGTAGGAAGCTGTCAAATCTGTCAAAAAGGTTCAGTTCAGGTTAAGGGTAAGGTTAAGGGGAGACACAAATCAATGGGGGAACAGAGTGTGACACAATGGCAGGATGTGAACAGCAGTTCGACACCTGACCTCAACCTCCTCCATGAGGGGTTTAAAGAGATCAACTTCACCAAATGTGCCTCTGAGAGCATAGGCTCTGTATCTGTTAATAAGACCAACAGACAACGTCAAATAATCTGCAATGTTTGTAATGTCTGTGTGTAAAATTTGCTCAAGATATGCAAAAACAAATCAATATGGTAACCCTGTGATGCTTAATCTTCCACTAGCCTCAGGGCAAACTTTCCTCTTGGACAGCACTTTGGTCTTTAGGCACAGTAGAAAATGTCTGCATTTTATGTTTCTGCAAACCACGGAAGTATTACTTGTACCTTTCATACATAACATATCAAGCTTTCTAAAGTCGTGTAGTATATGATTTTGTCATCTGGAAGTGGAGGGGAAGGTGGATGGCAAGACATCTAGGCAAGACAGCTGCCAAGCTGCAGACCACTGCAACCCACAGCAAGACCAGCAAACAACAACACCCACTGATTTTTAGTGACTCTTCACAATGTTTTCGCTGGTGTATGTGGCAACAAACCTGAGTGATTTTCATAGAATTTTGGTATTTTTCACTGACACATCATTTCTCAGTCACATCTGAGCCACAGAACCTGAGCCTTTTGTTATTGACACATCCTTCCTTTCCAATGGCTTTTGTTCCATTAAATGTATATTGTAAGCCAAAACATGATCTTTTCCAAACCGCAAGCCAACATTTTTTGTGCATTTTTTTTGTGTAAACCTAACCACTGGCAAAGTACCAACACCTTCTCCATTGGGCAATCAGATGTGCATATTTTTCGCCTTTTTTATTGTACCTTAACCTAACCACACTGTCACCGTAGCATTGTTGAGAAATGTAATTCTCCAGCGTATCTGCTACAAAATAATGTACACGTTATGTATTGTAAATGTATTTATAGTTTGCAGAAATGTACAGTGCAAACATAGTTTTGGTGAGTTGAGTTGCAAGGTGTCTTAGATATAGCCAGGTTTCAATTTCATTGACAAGGGATATTCGTTCTCATTTGAGGATAAACCCTTTGGATTTTGGAGACACAGTTTCATGATCAACTGTTAACTTTGAACTAAAGTTATCCCATAACTTCATAGGCAGAATGCCATAATGAAATCTGCTGAGCACACAGTCATGTTCCCAAGAGGATGAACCATTAGAAACTTCATGTATATTAATTTTGTTTGTTGCTGCACTACTTGTGTCTAAGAGAACCATAAATAACAATCTCGCTCCTAAAACCAACACCTTATCCATATTACGGGGCGTAATGAAGTTCACGCCCTCTAGGGGCTGCTAGCCAGACTCTAGACTTTTAGTCTTGTTTATTTATTATTATTGATATCCTATTATGAGCTGTAATGCATTCTGCGGGTATCAGTCAATTCCATTTCATTGCTTTTTGCAGACTGGGGTTGAATTAGAATTGGGGAGAGGTAGAAGGGAAAGGTAAGGGGATGAGTGGGGTTGATGGGGGTGTACAGCTCCATTAAGACGACAGTTAAAGTAGTGGTGACTACAGAGCGGAGAGGAGACAGCTCTGACCAAGAATTATTAGTCAGCAGCACACTACTCAGCACTGAGGACAGGGCCAGGGTCTCTTTGTACTACGCTCCAGTACACGAGACGACGTGCTCTGTCTCCGTGCCAAAACACAGCTGTAGTCGGCAATCAGGCCTCTCTACCTGTGGTGATGGCGTTTTTCCAGTTCTGATGATGACGATGACACGTTTCAGCTGCTGTGATGAAGAGTCTACCTGCAGTGACGACACCTCTGCTCAGGACGGGAGGGAAACACACTGTGAGAATTGCATTTCCATCTGACTGACTCTGGCAGATTCCATCACAGTGCGTGCTGTGTGCATTTAAAGCTTGCATTAATGGGCTTTTTCTTATCCAGGTGAGATACTCCCTTACATGGATTACATATTAATAGCAGGTTAAAAACATAACCTAGCAACTCTTTCCCTTACTTTCCGCCTCATATCACTTTTCTTTCTTTGTACCTCTCAGGGCTCAAACACAGTGGGCCATCAGCCCTTAATGATGAAGGACAAAACCTACTGCTGTGCACTTCAGCTACTGCTATATTGTTCTGACACTGTAATGAGACTGAACGAGCAGTGTGTGTGTGTGTGTGTGTGTGTCTGTGTGTGTTGCGTTATCGTTGTCTAATGGTTAGACTTAAGGGCTCAGATGAAGATTCAATTACTGTGGCCTGTTGTTGTTCACAGCCCATGGCTACACACATATACACACACACACACACACATACACACACACACACACACACACGCACGCACACGCACACACACACACAACAAGGCACGCACATACTCATGCGGCAGCATGGATCTATACACTGTCACAAGACTGCCCACACACACTTCATATAATGCCCATAGTTCATTGACTCAATGAAATTTGAATGCCCTCAACACGCAGATAAACAAGCACACGCACACACTCACAACACACTCAACAACAAAGTCATTTGAGAACCCTGAAGGAGCAATATCCAAATCTGCCAAAGAGAAAAGAATGATAATTCTATTGAGAGTCAATCTCGGGGCGTTTTGTGATTATGGTTATTTATTTGGAGCCGCACGGTACAGTCAGCGTCAGAATGAACGCAAATATCGATCTCTTTTAGGATATGAAAACACCTGCAGGCCTCAAATCATTCCTCGCAGTCTCTCTCCACAACACTCATTCATTGGCTCCATCTCAACTTCTCTCACCCCCCTTCTCCTCCACCAGCACTTTAGTTTCACTTGCTCTTTACCGCCTTCTCATCTTCTTTCGAGATGGGTCATCTGAGGAAAAAAAGAACATTTGCCATTTGTGTTTAGACAGTTGTTTGTGCAGGGTCTGTGCGGATCACTTCTGGAACTTGCTCTCCCTCTATACCTCCAAAGAAAACAGTGGCCAAATACAAATAGCAATATGTTAAAGGAATGAGAAGTTATGTTTTTCCTTTGTGAAAACAGCAGTGAGGCCTTAGGACAGCCGTCTGAGAGTTTTGTCAGTCCATCGATCCATCTGTCCACTTTGATCGAGATCACATATTTTAACATCAGTATGGCCAGCTTTCCATGCAAGTTGCTGTGAATACTCATGGTCTTCAGAGGATGAGCCATGATATATGATACCTATCAGACAACACTTTTCCAGTCATGTGATCTAAGAAAGTGGCTTGAAAATTGAATTGAATTTATTTTTTGGCTCAGTGTGGTCTTGCAGTCCATGCAGCTCTTCTCAGCCCTAATAAACCCACTTTAGACCACCTGCTCTGCACCACAGAGCAGGCAGAGATTGTAGAATGTGTTGAAGCATTTTGAAAATGAAGACCAATAAAGAGACAAAAATAGCACAAAGAGTAGTGAGTATTTGCTGTTTCTCGAGCAGTTATGGTCCCCAGAGGAAGAACCCTTTTAAATTGAATGTTTCCTGTAAATTAGCTTAGTGAAACCAATCCAAGTCAGACCAACATGGGCAAGTTTTGTCCAGTGCAGTGCTTCATTCCTGTCCAGCCTAGTCTGGTTTCCTGTCATGTGCAATCCATTCAAGTATCAGTTCAGTCATGTCTATTCTTGTTGAGTCTAAAACAGCAGAAATTCAAACAGACACTCACAAAGGAAAAACAGTGGAATATAGATCAATAAAGCAATAGCAATAAAGTGAGAGCAATAAAGAGAGGCAGAACTGACAAAAAGGACTGGATGGTGGTGGTGGGGGTGCGGGGAGGAGGAGGAAGATGTTTGATGAACAAAAGTGTATTTGTGCTACACTAAGTTCAGGAGTCAAGTAGACGATCTGTAGTGGACGTGAGTGATAAAATAAAAGCGATCATCAGCATGGAAAGAAGTGTTTATGAATTATTTACAGGTTCAGGGGATTTACAGTATATGCCAGCTGACTTAGCTAAGGACCCGCTTCCTCTCCATCTCATTATTTACTCATCCCATCTTCCACTCTGTTTGACCCACACCCTTTTACACACACACACACACACACACACACACACACAAACACACACACACACTCTGCCTGTCTACGTATATAACACCACTTTCATCTTTTTATGGTCTCTTTATGCCTTTCCCAATAATTTTTTGTCCATCTCCACTTCATCTCTTACTCATCTTCCATCCATCTGTTTGTCCTAGATTTTTTCCACTAATCTCCTCCTGTCTGTCTGCATTCCTGTGTTATCTTCTTCTCCCCTGTCTTCTCTTTTCTTTTCCTTTATCCTCACCCTATCATCTTTTTCTGATGGATTGTGGGACTGATCAGGTTTGTAATTAACTTCATGTCAGTCGCATTTTTTTTTTAAGTCAAACTTCTTTTTTAGCCACGCTAGTTAGGATTGGAGGTCCGACATTCATGGTCCCCAGATGATAAATCCTACAAACATGGTGCTAGAGGAAATGTCAGGAGATCGCTATGAAGATGACATTTTTAGCCATGAATTAGTATTTTGATAATTATCAGACAGATTGCAGTTAATTCTGGAGTAGATATTCATGGTCTCCAGAAGATGTAAAAAAAAAAGACTTTGTTCATCTCCTGACTTTCCCTTTGGAGCCACCAGCAGGTGGACACGTGAGGTTCACAACCTTTGAATGCAATACTACTAAACATTTCAGACTTTAATTCATGTTGTCTATAGGATGAGTGGCAATAACTTTGATGATTCTCACTTCTGTGTGGTACCATTATCAGATCAAAATTTCACTCTGAACAGTACTTAAGTCAGCATGCTATTGCCCTCTAAACATCAGCATGTTAACATAGTCATTGTGAAAACGTTTGCATCCCGACATATTCTCATACAACGTTTCCTATGAAATCTTTTGAAAATGCACATACGATTTGTGTGGTATCTAACAAATGAGTGCCCCATGAACGTAATGTGAAGTTAGGTACTTGATGTAAATTTATGTTGGTCAGGTTTAAGCAAGTAAAGTTACGTAGGTTAGGTTAGGTTTAGGAAAGAAACCAGATCATTTGCATTCCAAACTCATAAAATACCACTTTGATGGTGCTTTTAGCGTAGGATCGTGACACTAAAAGCCACCTTTCACGCAGGCATTAAACGCCACTGTTATTTTACGCTGGCAGACAGCCAACTCCTCACATTTTGCCATTCTGTCTATAACCTTCTGAGTCAACTTATGATGTTTTAGGTATCCTTATGTGGTGCATGTGGATGCGCCGGTGCCATCTGGCAGCGTATGATAACGATGCCATCAGTTCTGACTGAGCGTGTTCTCATCTGACACTGTCCAGCCGTATTCTGGTTGGATGCGGCTCTTTTTGACAAAGCTGCAGCACACTGCACGGCGCAGCTCGAGTTGTGAGGAGTGAGCACGATTAGTAGTACATTCCTGCTGTTGCTGTTCCAAACTGTCTCAGTTTCAAAGTTTTCAGATCATGATTGTTTCTTTGGCTCTCACTGTCTTTTATTAGGCTTTTAACAAGGAAGTAGCATACTGTGAATCACAGCTTAGCTGATGATGGTGCTTTCAGTCACCAGTGAAAAGCTCTGCTGCTAAAAGCTACCGATTTGGTCTGTGACAACAGTGATTTAGTATAGTCAGTTCATTTTAAAGATGCGAAGATAAAGATTTGTTGATACCGTACTGAACACCCTTAGTGCCCACAAATCCCCACATTTCCTCCAAGCACACTGCTGTGATGTGGAAACCCAACACAAACACCTACTATGGGAAATGTTGTGAAATGTTGCAATTTGGGGACACAATTTGATCCCATAACAAAGCCAGGGAGAGCTTTTCTAAAATGGACGACTTGCATCCCAGCAAAGCAAACAAAGATAGGAAAGTGCCAGAGTATGTCGTCTGCTCTAAGCCCCCCTGCCACAATGATCCCTTCACACTGCCTCATGATTTAAGACTGGGAGATAACACACCAGATGCTCTCCTGTGGGGAAAAACTCTGCCACAAGAAAGGAATGGCATCAAAGGAATCAGTGAAGTTTGGATTTAATAATGCATTCTACATGTAACTTTAAATAACCGGCTGTATGGTGATTATTCACATTCAGTATTTAGAATCAGAGAAACTTTGGTGTCCGTCACAAAGTGTGGGAAGTTGGTGTTTGACGTGGCACATAGTACAAACATCTTACCAAAAGATAAACAGATATAGAATAAAAACTCTGTGTTTGATTTTAAAAAAAAAAGTAGCATAAATGTGTGTTCATGTGCACGACAGTACTATTTATAATGTTAATGGAAGTTGAGAGGAATTTTCACACTAACTTTCTCAGCCTTGGTTCTTGATATGCTTAGTTACTCTTGTTAATTATCTTTGTTTCCAAGCAACAAATTAAGCTATGGCCATTGAGTTGGTATTTGACTGCACAGCCTTCAGACAGTTCTTGTTTGCTAAATCTGTAAAATAGTTTTAACAGCCTAAGGTGCCAAACTTTGTTCACAAATCTGGCCAATTAAATACAAATCCGTGCAGGTTAAGCAGCCTTATTCATCCATCCTCTGCCTCTAATACCTCCACAAGCTCAACTGCTGTTCCTCAAAAACAGCCATTTAGCCAAATAGGTGTCATTGAGAGGATGACATGGAGCGCTCATCTTTTTCAAAACATGACTGTTTGCTCAAGAAATAGGAGCCAAACCAGTAGAAAGCCAAATCAGAGCTCCATGCAGAACCCTTAAAGAAGTATTTCACCAATATGAAGAGAATGCTCACATAAAACTAGGCTCTCTCTGCAGAGGAAAGCAAAAAAAGGACTGTGGCATTGACTTTCCTTCAAAAGGTAGAAGACCTACAACTACCAGAATGCATTGGACCAATAAAAGCTCCCGCTGGTAACCTTGCCCATTTGACACAATAGTAGCCTGCCGGATCTCATGTTATTGGTTGTATACCTTTAACATTAGAGTAAGCATTTTATTTTATTTGTTGCATTTGGTCTTTTAACGGTATTTGCACAGGTAAAAAGGGACTGGCTGAGCAAAAATCAGTCAAATATAATCACTTAGAATGAAATCAAGTCACCTTGAGGCAGAAACAGCCTTTCAGTGGCAAGATAGGCACTGCAATCACTTTATGGCAAGTAAGAAATTGCATTTCATGTATTGCATTTGTCTTTTAAAGGTATTTACACAGATAAAAATGACTGGAGTGATTACAATTAGTCAAATAACCCCCCCATTAGTCTTTCTGAGGTAGAAACAAACTTTCAATGGCGAGATAGCAGCTGCAATCACTTTTAAGCAAGTTGGAATTTTCATTTTCATTTTCATTTTTTTGTTGCATTGGTTGGCTTTTAAAGGTATTTACACAGGTAAGAGAGGACTGGTGAGCTACAGTCTGTCAAATATAATTGCTATAAATGAAATCAAGTGATTTTGAGGCAGAAACAACCTTTCACTAACAAGATAGCAGTTGCAATCACTTTTTGGCAGGTTTTTATGTGCTGTATTGGCTATTCAAAGGTATTTATACAGGTAAAAGGATGTAAAAAGGACTGGAGTGGTTCTTATCTCAGGCACAGAGCAGGTAATATAATGCAGGCTCATGAGGATAATAGCAGATAATACTTTTATTTTTACATTACCCATCCATAAAGTATGATAGACTACTTTCCAAATGTAAACTCGATTTTAGACATAATAAACATGTACAATGTACGGGAACAACAATATACTGTCTATAAGCTCGTAAATGTCATGCCTGATCAAACTATTAATCGCAAACACATGAAAATTGGGTTTAAAAAAACATTAAAGTTTCACAAAGACATACCTATGCTCTTATTGTGGACATAAAGTTATGTGTATTTACTAGACTGTTTCATCCATGTGAGAGCAGCTGAAGACGTGAATACTGGGTGACTGCCAGACGATCACTTTTTGGCACCACACTGGTGACGGATAAGAAATGTAGTGCTCAAGGAAAAGACTGTGTAGCAGTGGGGTAAAGTGTTGAAAATACTCTAAACAAAACATCCACATATTTTGACTCATTTCGATATTTTTAGGTAGGTCTTTTTTAAAGTACCTAAAACACGTTTAAAATAACCCCTGGGGTTTCTGCGAACTGGAAGCGCGCCGACCGCAAGCTACTGTAGCCTATGTAACAAACTGACTATACATCAGTATCTCATACAGCCCCGCTTCAAAAATCCACAGCAATCCATTTAATGAGATACACAAGATGCACTGCCATCCTCTTCACTGTTTTGGTTGTGTGCTACTTTCGTTTCCATGGATACTGGATACTTCACTTTACAGCTTTACAGTACACAAAGTTGGTGACCTCTGCTCTGGTAATGCTGTAAATATTTTTGATAAGCAGAATAAGCAGACAATGAGAAAACAAATGTCTTTTTTCAATATTTGGTTTATACAGAAAAACAAATAAACGAAACTCTCACTCGTTTTTTTTTTTGTTTTTTCAAAAGGAATTGAATGATGAATGATGGATGATACACGGACCATACATCAACCTGCATATCTGTGTGAACAGTCTCATCTATGTTCTTTGTCACCTCAGCATCCTACACTGTGTTCCTTCAGTCCTTTTATTCCTACCTTCTGTCATATTTGAGTCTCTTTTTATTTTCCCTTTTTCATCTTAACATTCTTTGGAAGTGGCAAAAATAAAGCATTAAAATGCATCATAAGTACATTGTGAGGCCTTGATAAGGATTATAATCACAATGCAGAATGGACCATAAGTATTGTGCCAAATGAAATGTAATTTTCTGATCTTTGCTTGATAATTGTAGTGTAACAAAAGTCAGCGTGTTTCTAATGACTCCTAATCTGCTGCTATTACATCACAGTGCACTTGAGTAAAAGCATTCCTAATTTCTTCTTTCAAAGCAGGAGATCTAAGAGGGCCAGCGAGGGTACAAGCAGCTGCAAAATGTGGGGATCACACTTCTATCTGAGATGAAAAGACACCCCAGCATGAAGATTACAGTAGCCATTTCTTTTGTGTTACTCCAGGCTAATAGAGCTCAGCACTCCTGACACTTTGAAGAGCTTGTAAAAGCACAGCTTGTTGTGAAGGATTTTTAGGCGTCGTTGGAGATGTTGGAAGACAAATTTTTTATTTTTTATCTTAGCTAGCCGAAAATTCCCAGCTGCGTCCGGTCTTTGTGCTAAAATAGGCTGATCAGGTCCGATTGTGACATCCTGGAATGTCAACAGCAGACGCAGGAGGATACCGAGACCTTAATATGTAGATGCAAAGATCCACTGACAAAGCGGCAATATGTGACAACTTGGGATGAGGACATGTTGCAAATTCACAACGACGTGCAAAATAAAATGTAGCTGCAGCCTCCTATACGCTCCACACACAAAATATGTACTAACACGTATTCAAAATATTTAAATTAGAATATAGTATAAACCATAAACAAGTTACTAACACAGTGTGCATGTAGTTTCATAGTGTTATCCAGTCCCAGCAGACGGAGGAAAGTAACTGATCACAGGTTTTTATGGATGAGCCCTGACAATCAAAGTCATTCATTCAAAGGCCCCCCTCTATAACATATAACTGCAAACCTATAACCTATGACATATTATGACATGACGAGACACAAAATCCTTTGGGGGATGTTTTTGCTGGTGGTGCACTGGCAGAGGTGGTGCAGTGTGGATCTATCAAAAAACAAAAGCAATACTTTATTTTGGTTGACATTTTGGGCATTATGTAAATGCTATGATGACGACAGCGTGTGTAGATGCAGCAGCCTGTAACTCTTCAAATCCTTGCTACTTTTTTTTCTCTATTTTGCTCTATTTTTCCATTTTTCGACACCGTGTTCCCTTCTGCTGAAACACTATTCTACGATCGAGAAGCACTTCTCAACATCAGGAAAAGTTGTGTGGGGTTTGGACTGAATGCAGCAGACTGCGAGAGGATCCCCACAAAGGATGGACAAAGGAGGGGAGTAACCAAACTGAAAGCACTGGACAAAGAGAGGGAGGAGATGCGGCATCAGGGCGAGGCTGACTCGACTTGGACCGAGAGCTCTTCCTCTACCAAGCCTTCTTCTGGCTAATGTCTGATTGCAGGAGAGTGGAGTGGATGGAGTGCCAGTGGGGCTCACTCGGTGGCGGGGGGTCGGGGAATGCTCTGCGCATGTCTTTGCGGAGACATGGAGACTGACCTTGTTGGGAGCCATAGGAATACAAAACTGATACAAATTCAAAAAATACACTGCAGGAATTGAATGGTGCCACCAAGATGTAGCAGGATCGAGGACAAATGTAATTTAGTTTTTTAAACTGTTTTGAAAAAATGACAAATACATCTACCTTCTTCTTCTTCTTCTTCTTCTTCTTCTTCTTCTTCTTGTAATATTATCCAAAATCCTGTTGGTAACACATTATATTACCTCATGATTACCTCATCATTACTAATGCGAAAGTTAGCATCGCCCTAGTTCCCTCGCCAGCTTCACAAGTTGCAAGTGGACTTTTTACTTGAGTATTTTATGTCGTACAAGAAAACATGAAAGTCTCTTGAGCTTGTGTTAACCACAGACCTTATTTCAGACATTGAGCCAAAAACCCATTTAAAGAAACATCTGACTTCAAGACGAGGGAACCCGACTTGAAATGTTAACTGATTTCCACATTTTAGGACTCTTTACTGGACACTGTTATTTAGGCTTAAAGTTACGCATGATTAGGGTTAGGGCCACCTAGGTGACAGGCTATCTGCCGATTGTGTCCTCGGGCTCTCAGATTTACCCCACTCTCCTCCACAGCTCCGTCAATATATGGTCACTTTTGGCTCCAAAGAAATCTAAGGTGGCCATGGGCAAACTGCTAAACTCAAAGCTTCAGAACAAGAGTTCACAAAGCAATGAGTGATGTCATCGCAATCACATCTGTTATCCATATACAGTTTATGCTTTAAACACATCAATCTGTTATTCCAACTAGACCTTTTGGGTCGTATCTGCAGAACCTTTAACAACAAACCTCCTATAAACAGCCCACTGCTGCTTTTGATCTGAATCCCTGCTAAAATGGATTCCCAAAAATGTTGGCCTGCTCCTTTAAGGCACATCCAGCAGCAGGCTTGGATGCAAAGACAAAGTAGAGCAGAGAATGAAACTAATTAAAAGTCTCTGAACCTGCTTGAATGAAAGGCCTGCATTTTAAAGCACAAGAGAGCCTAAAAATACTCTTAAGGCGAAATAATATGAAACAAATCCCAGTTGTGACATCGACCAAAAAAAACTATCGACTGGCTCTAACTGCCCATAGTGGGGTCTATTCACCAAGCATTTGATCCGCGATGAGCAATCACATTATTATTTCCCAGAGAAAGATGAAAGGCTTGGGCCGTTTTAAGTTCTCCATCCATCGGCATCACATGAATTAAAGTTGTGTCACAGCTGCATTTTTCGCTCGGAATTTGCTTCACTTGTTTTAGAGGGGGAAATGAGAAAAGATTTTGAGATTGAATACAAGTAGTTCAATCAGAATTTTTCTTTTTTTTGTTGTTTGAAGTGCAGCTAAGATGTCAGGCACGTAGCCAGTCAGTCAGCCAAACAGTGTTATTAAGTTTTCTGCAATGCTTGAGTTCTTCATAAAACCATAATAAAGGATCTGCTTTATGGATTCTCGTCAGGATGCAAAGCCATATCCATATTACAGTTACAATTCAGCTCATTAATTTTTGGGAATTATAATAGTTGCTGCTGGTGTCTGTGTGTGTGTGTGTGTCAGGATCCTGTTTTCTTTCAGTGTACAGCTCTTCTGTTCATTTATGATACTAGCTTTGTGTTGTTTGCAGTATCAATATGTAATTAGAGGCTAGGAGCCACTGCAGTCTGGACTGGCTGTGTGTGTGTGTGTGTGTGTGTGTGTGTGTGCATGTGTGCATGCGTGTGTGTGTGTGTGTGTGTGGTGTGTGTGTGATGCCATGAAGTTCCTTTATGTGCTATCATTATACTTATGAGGTACAGACAACAGCCCTGCAGCCACTGGAGTGTGCAAACACACACATATCAGATGCACACACATGCACGTGCGCGCGCAGACACACACACACACACACGCACACACACGCGCGCACACACACACACACACACACACACACACACACACGGACGGTTTGCTGGTTAATGGAGCTCTTCTCTTCTTTAATGAGCGTTGTAGTCGTTCTTCTCTCTGCTGTCCCCCTCATTACCTCCCTGCCTTCACTCTCTTCCTCTTCCTCCTCTTCTTTGCTCTTTTGTACCTGCTCCTCCTTTTTTACTTCTTCTGCCACTTCTTCCTTCCTGTCGTTCATTCTTGTGTGTATCTTGCAGCCTTCTTCTTGCCCTCTTTCCTGCCACGGCCTTTATCATTCTGTGTCCCCTGTCCTCTGATTTCACCCATGTCTTCCGTCCCTCTCTCCTCTCCGTCCCTTTTCATTCTCTCTTCTCACTCCTTTCCTCAGATGGTACAATGTCCCCATAGCTATTGTCTCAAACATTAGTGATAACTCAGTCAACTTTTTCTCCATGGACAAGGCTCTGTCTCATGTTAGTATTAAGGTGTCGCTATCGTTCTCATCACCGACATAAATACCCACACGTGACAAATTCATCATGCTCGGCTGCGAACAACATTTAGCTTCAGGAATTTGGCTTTACCTCATGTATCTTTGACGGGACTAATTGACTGGAGCACATTGATTAATGTGCAAGCCTTTATTATGACAACACATTAACATTTCAACAGGCTCTGCGTGTCTTCATCAGCACAATACATGAGCTCAGTCCACCGGCTCTGCGATTATGGTTTGATTAGATAATAAATACAGTAGGTAGGTGATCTCAGAGGCAAACTCTGAAAAAAAGCGGCGGCCTATGTCTAGTAATCAGTCACCAGAAGGAAATGTTGGTAGTATACGTTTCTGCAAACCACAAATGTTATATTTGTTTTATACATATCTTTTTTCTGTACATATACCATATGTGTAAAAACCAGAATCAATATGGCTTGCGCTCTCACAGTACTCTTTTAATAACGGTCAGTCCCCGAGGTTTGCACAGAATTTGACAAAAAAGCTTTTAACAATAACTGCCGTCCCCTCCATTTGGAATAACGTACAGACGGACTTAAAACTGTCTGAGCTGATCACTATGGGAGAATTTAAGTCACTTTTAAAATGTCTTTAAAAGGTTAACTGGAGATTGTACTTTGTTTTGTGTGATAGGTGTATTCGTCTGTCTGTATTTATTGTTGTAACCTTGTTTTAAGATGCCATCTTGGCCAGGTCACTCTTGGAAAAGAGATTTTAAATCTCAATAAGTCTTTTACCTGCTTAAATAAAGAATATATATATCACATTAATGTTTCTGCAGTGATGCAGTAGCCTATATAAGTGGACTTATCATCTGGAGGTTGTGGATGGTGTGTCACCTAGGTGAAATGACTGTCAAGCTGCAGACCACCATTCAAAACCAACAAACAACAAAACTGGTGCATTTTTTTAGTGACCTATCCTGACCTTTTTATTGAGACACAGCTGTGTAAACAGCTGGATTAGTGCCCCCAAAACCAGGTTATAAGCCAAAAATGTGACCTTTCTCTTGTGAAAACCAAGACGTTTTTGTGCTTGAACCTAGCCATATGTTAACAGCATTGTTGAAACATGAAGTCTCCATTTTGAAAAAATGTATGATGCCATCATTTTTTCTGGAGATTGGGTTGCTGGTAATCCATGCTTAAGTCAATTTTGTCATGATACTATTATGTTTTTAGATGAAAAACAAAACAACGCGCGCGCGCACACACTAATAAATGAATTATTTTCAATATATTATATATATATTTTTTTACCACTGCCTGAGCCGAGTCTGCAGCATTTTTCTCCTTATGGAAATATTTTGAGTGTCACATATGAGATGAGATGAGGACCCAAATGCAAAACAAAAAAGGGAAGAAAGGTGTTCAAAAAACAAGCAGGTGACCGAAACACAAAGTACAATTAAAACACAAATCAAAAAATAAACTGAAGCCTCCAAGGATCAAACATGGTGAAGATAACAAGGAGGATGAGAGAGCAACTGATGAGGAACAAATGGGGGATACAGATATATATACACACTGAACTAATCAGGAGAACGAGACACAGCTGGGGAAGGTGGATACAGAGAAAAAGGAGGGAAACACAGGGATTGGCTAACAATCAAGGTGTGGCAGGGAACACGAGGATGGAGCACACAAGACTAAATATAACATTACACAAAACTTAGGATCATGACATCCGGCCAGTGTAGCACCTTTGCCCTTGCGGGCCACCTTTAATCACTGGATTGTGTTTTCTCGGCCTGTCTTATTGTTTTATGCCGTAAAATGTGATTTCCTTCAAACCCATACTGACCATGAGACACACACAACTGACACTTTTCTCACACATTAGGGGGTGAAAATTTGATGTCTTGCAGCAACATTCTTTTAAATTTCTCTTAATCTTAATATAAGAGAAGTCGACTCCAGATGCACCAAACTCTAAACCACCTAAATCTGCTCTGATCAGGTGTGCTCTATGTTAAATCACATGTGATCATGAGTCACCTGTTAGGCACAGTTAACACTGTAATAAGCACAGGTTTTGTGCTGTGTGTAAAGACTTTGGTACATGATCAAGACTGGAGACATGATACCATGTATCTCTGGAGAATCAATTTGGAAATTACATGTAATATTGGAAAAAAAAAGTGAAATTCTGTTATTTTAGTGCAGATGCATTAGAAAGCAATTAATTTGTTTGTAAATATTAATTTATGCTTGTCCATGTAAGGGTTAATGGAATAAATGAAAGAAAACGTGAATAATGACCTGCAAGGAAAAAAAAGTACATCCTACATCATCACGCTGTTATCCTGTTGTGTATATTGTGTACAGTCAGCTAACAAAGCCAAGCTGACCTAATGTAATCATCTCCAGGTCCATGCCTTCATTTATATATTAAAAAATGCTCTGATGACTCATGTGGAGTATTATCAGGTGAGGAGACCAAGTCTGTGGTTTGTGTGAGCTGAGTGACGACATGTCTACTTTGGGCTATTATCCTCACAGCAGTAAATGTACCTTCCTCCAAAAACAGAGGAGAAAAAAGTTCTCTGAATGCACCCAGAACACAGTGAATACAGTGCTACACACAGGTTACACTCATGATTGTTTCATAAAAGTAACATTGAGAGAAGCAGCTGGGATGTTTATGAGCTGTTTAGTGGTTGGAATACCATGGCAGCACACCTGCATCTGTCCTTCTGTCCTTCTGTAGCTGACAAATATAGCTGCAAGGTGGCGAGCAAGAGCGCGTCAAGCCGTGTATACTTCACACAGGTACAATTAGAACAAGTCTACCCCACTGAGCAATTTCGAGATATAACCCACTTCCCGCTTCTGTCTTTTCCTGCCATATTTGTCACAGCCAAAATAGGAGATGAAGAAAAGTCTCTGCAATAACTGAGCGAGTGTGACAGAACTGCACGAGTGTTCAAAGTATTTGTTCACTCACAAACTCAAAATATTATTCAACCTTCTTGAATTAATGCATGAAGTTTTAATTCAAAGAGCACACTGTTCAGTGAACGTTTCCTGCTTTGAACCAGGAATCCAGGTAAGAAGTAGCGCACTTCAAAACATACATGGGTAGGAATGTTCTTATGTGCTTGTTAAACAAGATGAAGGGGGACAAACCCGAATGTAAGTTATGCAAATTCAATTTGTGCAGAGAATTATCATGGAATTTGGATTATGTGGTTGCATCTGTAATCCTGTTGACCAAAGTATGGATCAGTATCATCTGGACAAGTTCAAGTCAAAATCATCAAGTCACAGCCAAATTGTCAAAAGCCAAACCCTCTTGCCAAACATAAAGTTGATACTAAATAAAACTATAGTACCCCGGATTTTTTTTTTGACATCAATCTTCAGTGTTTAATGCCTTCCCTATAAGCGCACTTGCGCATCTTATATTATGTGACTACTGGCACCGTTATTATCTTTATCTTATCTATTAGGATTAGGGCAAAGAGGCACATAAGGTGTAGAAAAACCCCCACATTCAGATAGGAAGCAAACACCACACTACTGCATGAAAGTCCAGGTTCTGTTGTTGCATTTCATGCGGATGTGACAGGTTTTGTCTGGCTGTGTTCTCAAGTGATGCCGGCTATGTTGTGCATCACACAAATGTGGCGGGTACCGTCCAGCTGTCCGTCAGCGTATAATAATACTGCAAAAGGGTCTGTCCGGGTGTGTTCTGAGCTGATGCTGTCCAGCAGTGTATCATGCGGATGCAAAAGATGACTTTTGGCTTTGGGATCTTACCACTGACAGCTTTCAGAATAAAAGCTGAACAGGCTATACCCTAAATTTCACTAAACTATATTTATAGCATGTCTTGGCACACTGAACATTGGCATTGGAGGTAAGCATGTGCTGTATATATGAGCACAGATTCTCTAAGTAAAATGGGCTGAACATCCTTGTGAATAGCTAAAATTAAAACTTCACCAATAAAACAACGGAATTCATTGACTGAAATTCACCACCCTCTATTTACCTAACTTTTAAAAATCCCTTTCCATACATGAAAAGAGTCAAGTTGTGGGCCAAAGGGTTGTAAAGAAACTGTTGAAATCTGTGTACAGATAAATGAAGGACTTCTATTTCTGCCGAGCAGTTGTGACTTTGATCAGGCACGGCTCACTACCTCCCTTGCCAAATCCATTGGCATGCCACAGCTGAAGAGTTTAGGCATCCAAAGATGCTTTCTTTCACATATGGTGAAGATTGGATCAAATACGTAGGAGAAGACACAAACCATTTGTTTCTGGCAAAATTCGGAATGGCAGCTGAATGACTTGGCTGAAATTGACAATATCTGTTGGGCTTGTGTCGAAACAACTTGAGGGAAAAAGAGTTTTACTAAAACACAGAGCATCTCATGACTTTAAGGACAAATGAGAGTTGAGAGTTTGAACTGATGGTGAAGCTAGACTATTTGTGTTGGTGCCATATTTAGAGTCCAACCAACTGCATACATTCTCAGTGTAAAGATGTCGTTTTGTCAAACAGCCAAAGCTTAGAAAAATAAGCCTAAGACTTCTGAAGTGAGATAATCTCATCAACAACCAATTACTTTCTTCTAGAGTTGTTTCATTGAATATATATGATGTTATTGGTCTGTCTAAAACACACACACACACACACACACACGTATCAGTTTTCTTAGTCTTTCATTCCTCTATTTCCTCCCCCAGTAGTATGCCTTCTACTGCCACTGATGTCTTTCTATCCTCCATTACTTTACTCCTCAGTGGAAAGTTAGTTTTCTTAATAAAATTACATTTTTATGTAATTTGTCTAAAAAGTCACATGTAAAACCACCTTACATTTCCTCTGTGTCAAAATATATATTGGTTATTGTAATGTATCAAAGAATTACTCGCCCCACTAGTAGTCGTACCTGGATGGCCATGTTGTGCAGTTTGATGTAAAATTTGGTCTAGGAAGGGTATCTTGCCACAATATCCATTTTAGTCAAGTCACATATTGCTTCTTTTCAGTGGACTTCTGCATTTACGTATAATGCCCTATCCTTCTGTGTCTGCTGGTGACATTCAAGGATGCAGCTGATGTCAGTACAAGCACATGGTGGGATGAGGCTGCACGTGGTTATGTTTAGGCAACAACAGCACATAGCAACCAATGCCAGGACGTCAACAAAATCACATGCTGGCACAGATGGTTAGGATTAGGCAACAAGGGCATGGGTTAGGATTAGGGGAAGGAGGCACATGATAAGGTGTCGAAAAAAATAAACATTCAGATGGGAAGCAAACACCTGACTGCTGCATGAAAGTCCAGAGTTTGTTGGACCACCTCTCCTGTCCTGTTGTAATTGGCAGCATTTCAACCTGATGCTGTCCAGGGGTCTATCATGCGGACGCGCCAGGTTCCTTTCGGCCATGATGCCAAATGTCAGCATATCATGCTGCTGCAGCAGGTGCCATTTGGCTGTTGGCCAGCATACAAGATTGCATACGTTTCTGTCTGGCCACGTTCTCAGGTGACACTGTCCAATGCCGTATCATGCTGATGTGAATGGAGGCTTTTGGTGTCAGGATCTTACGCTGAAAGTACTGCAAAAGTGTTTGATGACTTGATGACTTGATGACTTCGGAATGAGATTGGGCTTGATCCTTTTGCCAGGATGGACGGACATGCATTGATTCATGAAAACTGCACTCTGTATTATTCCAACATACATTAATTGCATGCTGATCTCCACACTAAAATAATGTTTTCTCTCCGCACTGTGCAGGTAAGGTCTATGTTTATCTGACCCCATCAATACACGAGATGAATACATTTAGTTGAGGTGGAGTGTGTGCCATGTAGCAGGCACTCATCCAGGTGATGGTATTAAGCTTTTTGCACTGGCTCAGCTCATTGTAAAACAATAGTCAAAGATTGACTTTATAGATTGCACACCAGATGCAGAGCTCATATCCATATTATATTTGCAGTTCAGCTCCATGGTTGGCTGGTTGGTTGAATGATTGGCTAGTTGGCTGGTTGGCTGTAATAAGCTGCAGATCAGCAGTATTGAGTTAGTTAAATCTGGTCGAATCTATTAGTTCTGGAGAATTTCAAGTGAATGTGCAAATAGAGGGGACACTATCAGCTGGCTGCACACCTGGAGACAGAGAAAGAGAGGGGGAGAGAGAGGACGGGGGAAAGGAGGAGAGAGAGCGGTGAGATGATGCCTAATGTGGTGTGTAATGCTGTTTTTCTCTCTGTGATTGGCTCTATTTAACCCTGAGTAACCCCCCCACCTCCCCTGCCCACCTCTGTGCCAGCCAGCTGGATGACTGGCTGAGCGGCTGCCAACCTATAGGCTGTACAGATCGGATATGAGGAAGTGTACTTTTGCCGCTATCTCGACCTGCTTTTGGAAGAAAATTCATCTTTATCTGTCCTGACCCAGTCGCTGTTACCTGACCGTGCTGTCTCAGCCACATCTACTGTGAATCAGCACAAACCACAACCCATCGCTGGTCACACAGAGGGAGATGCGGATAAGAGGAGAGAAGTGGAGAAAGTGGTGGGAGAGAAGACAACGAACTAGGAGAGAGAGAGAGAGAGGGAAAGAACTAATGAAATTATTCCAAAGATCATCACGAGGACATCTATTCTGATACACATATCCACCAACACCCACATCTGATATTACAAACATGTCATTTTAATTTAATTTCAATTTTAAAATTAGGAAGATACTGTAGAGAGATTGTTATGGTGCAGCTGCAGATCCATTTACTAATGCCATGAGCAAAAATAATGGTATGATAAGGTGGTGTTTTTTTTTTCTTTCTAAATGTAGACTAGCCTACACTGTCAGCTGTCGTATTCACAGGGGATTAATATTCTGGGGGAATGTGGGTGATTAAACATTAGTCATGCTGAACTGATCATTCATAACCAAATTTTGACCGGTCCCAAAAAGAAAGAGATTCCATTTCACAATCTGTTGAGGATGTGTGCACAGCCAGGGGGCAGGAAAGGCACTGGTACCATGCCATGAACAGATTCAGACTCAGCTTTAATGGCCAAGTATGTGTGCACATACAAGGAATCTGACTTACACAGCTAAAAAGCTAGGTAAACGAGGTGAGGTAAACAAAGTAGAAAACATTTTACTACAATGTATATGAAGACGTATAAAAAACAACAAAAAATAACAAAGTTTGTCAAAAAAAAAAGCAATGATAGGATTCAAATAGACCCCTACTTGCTGTTTTTATTAGTACATTTACTATGTATTACTCATGCCAACCTTTTCATAAAGTTTTGTATGGCACACCACTCATTAATCAGTGACGACCAGTATGACAAGCCACAAGAAAATACAGGTATAAACGCAACCAAAATGCATTGAGGACAGATTGTAATTTGATCTGCCAAACCACCTCCAGAGACCACATCGAACACAAGTGTGAATGCGTTTTCAATCCACACACAATAACTAAGTGGGCAAGAATATGTTATTTTACTTTGTTCTAAACCAGCAAGGTAGCAGGCCTATAAAGGAGGATGGCTACAGCAGTTTATGGACTGAGCGATCGGATCTTAAATGGATCTCAATCTAATCTCAATTGAATCTTGATTGGACGTCAGAGGACAGGTTTCTATTAACCCTAAAACTGTGCAGATTGAAATTGCAAATATAAAATATGTCTAATGGAAACATGTCAATTTTGAAAAAAAAAAAAAACACTTTTATCACTAAAAAGGTTTTACTCTCACATGAGGTGGTATTTCAGGTAATTTTACAAAGCCATATTTTGCAAAATTGCGATGGAAAAATGTCTTTTGGCTCTTCTAGGTCACATGATTCTATGACTATGTGCTTGTCAGTAGGAACTAGCTCCCTCATATTGCAGAAGGCGCTACAAGAGGTGTTATTGCATCGCATAGCTCTTTAAAAATTGAACAGATTATCCGTAAATTTTGAATCCACAATTCCTCTGTGAAATTGTGGACTAGAAATGCCTCATACATGGCCAATCCCACGTATAAGGGCCTAACCTTTCCATTATTGCTCACATAGCACGCCGGCTGGTGCTGTGACGGCAATAAAAATAAACCTGCTAAGGTTCTGAACATCCATCACCATGCTTCTTGGAATGTTGCCGTGGGAGAAGTTGCAGAACATCACTCAATGGAAATGCAGTCATCTTGCAATTGTTTTTTATAGACATTTCAAACATATTGCTTAAGTTTTGCACAAATCTGTGATGGAAACCCACCTTGTATGGATACAGATATTAATACAAGGTGTTTTATAGTAGATGCTCTATCTTTTCTGTCAGAGCAGCCTGTTTACACCTTACCCATTTCATGATGAGTTGGACAAGTGTTAAGTGACCATCCATCGTTTTGCCCTATGGAATTAGACATGTTAATTTCTGCTGAAAGCAGTATGTCCTGTTGTACCGACACAACTGATAACATGACTAGTGAGCATGCTTGTGATGGTGTGGACTTCATAATCTTGCGCTGGGCCCTTTGACCTTCCAAGGTAAGTGACAAAGGCAGTTATGAAATCTGAGCACAGGTAGTTTGATGGTGACACATAATAGGCACAGCTGTGAATGGTGATGTTTCTTGGCTGTGTTAGGATCACTGAAACACATGCTAATTCTTGGTGTAAACAGGCTCAGGTTTTGTATTTGTTATTCGCCACTTTGCATATGTATGTTTCTGTGCACTGTCTGTTAAATTTCCCTGTGGTACAATAAATATAAATCTAAATATCTATTCACTCCACTGTAACCTGGAAATAAAATGCAATCTGTGTGTGGAATATGTTATTTGGATAAGAAATGAACATGTTTAAGTCAGGTGTAAATGCATTTATTGGTTCAGCTAAGCCAGTCCAATTGCATTGCAATCACAGTGTGTTCTGCATGTATTTATATCTCTATCTTTATTTATATTAACATGTTTTTTTCCTGCTACTGATAGGATATGTTAATGCAGATTGCATGAATTAATGTATGGTATAAATAGGATATAAAAGACAGCATTAGTTGCTTCTGTGTCTACTACCATTGCTACTACTCATACTGTATGTCTTAAGCGTATATGACCTTGGAAATGGTTTGTTACCAACAAATTCTTAGCACAAATTTCATTTGCTGAAAATTTCCCAACATCTTAATGCCTGCAGATGGAGTTTGCTTCACAGATCAGAGTAGGAAATAGTCCTGAAATCAGGAAATAAGTTTCAGCACCTCGAGTTCCCTCATCTCAAAGTCAATACGTTTTTTGTTTCGATGCCTGAAATAAGGATTTCAATGTTTTGGTCTACAAAATAAAATGCATTAGTCAATACCAACTTGTAAATTTTGAAGCTTTTATGTGCCTTATAAAGGTGGTTGCTAACATGTGAATAAACAAATGTCTTTGCTCAGAACACGGCTGCACAGCCTCGTCGGGGTGGCAGCCTTGAAGTCATGCAACCATAGTGTAGTTCAGTTATATCCTAACATTAGCTTTTTATATCTGGCAATCGCATTCAAGCTTCAAAAGTCATAAAAATGGTGTTTATTTGTGAAAATGATCTTGCTCAACAAAGCATGTATTGTAAACATTTGTTTTCCACAGAGTTTGTTTTCTACAGTTATCCAAAATCCAATGGCAAAATCCCATAGGCCTTTTGTTAGCTTCATGTTGGCCTGCATGAAAATGACATCAGCACTCTGTTGTCATGGTTCAGTTGTCATCATGTGACCCAAGTATTGAGCTGTGTCACATGATGGTGATGGGAGACAACCCCTACAACTCATGTCTACTCAAGGATGGTCTCAAGTGTTGGAGGTGAATGTCCTTTGTCTTCCCCTGGTCACCAGCTTTCTTCTGGTCACCAGTTTTCTTCTGACCTTTGACCTCTTTGAAGTGAATGCTGTTAGAGGTTATGGTGTGTTTACAGGCAGTTGATGTTTTTTGTTTCTGTTCATTCAGTCCCTTGTCTGTGGTCCTTGGTGAAGACAAGAATTGAAAGAGGAAGATGCAGCATGAAAAGGGGCTCTTTACAAGTACTGGATAATAAGAGATGACCCTGAACACGGGTTTCACATTGGTCCCATGCCAGAATGCCAAACAGAAGAGCTACCCAAGCCAGCCCCAGATAGGTAATTGCACCCATGTGGACAACTGGCATGTGGTCGTGGTGGCACTGACATGGTCCTACTGGACGCCAACTACTACTGCCATTATTATTAGTAATAACTACACTAATATTATAAAAGTATAACTGTTACTGCCTCATAAATAAGCTACAATATTACATTAATAAATGTAATTTGTAATAGCATGTAACATTACATGCTATTACAAATTACATTTATTAATTTTTATGTCTCTTACTATTGTCATATGTTATGTTATTGTTACCATTATTGTTGCTGTACATCTCTAACACTCACATTCATTTTTTTCAAATTCAAATTGTCTTTATTGGCCTGAATGTTTAAGTTACATTGATGCCAAAGCAAAATAACAGACTACTAAATGATTACATTTTGCACAAGAAATACATTACAGAAATACATTCATCACATAGAAACATTTAGTGTAGAGCTTGTTTCTCTTAGATTATGACAACATTTAACATATTTTGCTCTCTCTCTCTCTCTCTCTCTCTCTCTCAATCTCTCCTATGTATCATTTTGCTATCTACTGTTATTTTATAGTTCATTATGACATATGAACATGACATGATTTTTTACCCCATTAAAGCTCTTTCCTTAGATGATGTGAGGGTCTAAGGACAGAGGGATTTAATACACTGTAAAGCCCTCTGAAGCTAAATGTAATGTGTGATAATGGGTTTTAAAAATAAAATATAATTAAATTGAATTGAATTATGGAACCCATGGACAATCCCACGTAGAGCCCTTTTTTCAGCCCAAATGCTACCTATGTGGGCCCCACATACAGGTCATGTGCCACCTGAGAAAGGCATTTACTGAAGAAGGCCATGAGATACCTTAGAAAGAACTGGGAAATGTGAGCAAGTGAACCTTGAGTTTAGAATATTGTATGGCAGATGTATTTCCAAGGTCAATTTTAACAACCGAATTTTCTAATTGTTATATTATCACAAAGTAAATGTTGGAACTATAATATATTATATATATAGATCTCACCTTGAAGTGTTTTCAACCAGTAAAATTGACTCTGGTGTTTTGGTAAAAATTGGAAGTCTTCACACTTTTTGTCCTTCACGACACATGATTGAACACCACTGCTCTGACATATCATATTAAAAACTTACCACAAACTATAACAATATAAAAGTTACCACAGGGTATTATCTAACTTAATAGCTATCTCAAAAGCTCACCTTGTAAAATCCTACTATTTTCAGCTGTGAAAGTAGCAAGTCATGAATTTCAGAACGCACTCTGCAAAATGAAAGTGTGGTGTTTTGTGGGGGAACCCTTCAGAGAGACGGAAAGATGTGTTTAGGTAAAGTGTAATTTACATTGTGGTATATTCTCCCTGACAGCAACACGCTGCACTTTATTTGCACATTGCACGATGACTATTTTAAGACCTAATGTATTTTTCTTTGTATTCTTCCCTTTCTGTCTCCATTTCTCACACTGTCACTTCGTGTTCTCCTCTTAATTCTGCCCCCCCCCTCTCTGGCTGGCTGTTGCCCTCCCTCTCTCTTCCGAGTAGAGCCCTATAACCAGCAGTGATTTGATTACTCTGCGCAGCTACGGTCTTTCTTTGTTATCAGCCTTCATAAATGTTTAAGGAGCATTAAGGAGACGCAAACAGAGCAGACGGACAGGGGGGATATCTTAATGCTTAAATGACCATTACCCCTCTCCATTTACAGATTAAAAGCTTTACTTTGTTTCCTCCGCCTACTGCTCATCCTCCCCTCGCGCACCGTCATCCCTCTCACTGCATTTGTCAGGGCTCTGGAGAATCATTTTTGTTTGGGTAGATGAAGAAAGGATTCAACGGACGAGAAGCAGAAGAGGAGGGACGAAAGAGAGAAACAGGCCTCTGACAGAGTGAAAGAAAAAAATGAAAATAGTTTTGAATATAAGTCAGATGCAGTAAGTTATCGAAGGTCAGATCTGGATCCATTTATTCACGACTCACACAAAGGCTATGATGCAGTAGATTTGAAAGCTATTAATGGATTCTAAAGAGATCATTCAAACAAAAAACACAGAAGTATGAATAAACTGTATTGTTCACGATGGCACTGGCAGTAAAGTTAGTCTAAAAATTCTAGTTTTCACTGATGTAGCTGGGTTTCTCCTTGTGTTACTGCTGTTCAAATTACTTCACAGTACTTGCTGCTCTTTGCATCCATGCTGCTCATGAGGCATTCACAGACTATATTCCAATTTTTTATTGAAACAAGTGTGTGTACATAGAGCAAATAGAAAACAGACAATGTTTTCTTTTCATCAAAGAGTTATCAAAACCTTAAACCTAACCGTAAACCTTTTTCACTCCAACCCCAGACTTTTCCGCAGACCTCTTCTATGTGCTCTGATTTGTGAAGTGAGTTAGTAATTTTCCAATAAAAAATACATTTACTGAAATCAAGTGAAGGTTATCTCTTAAAACTAGATGATCCTTCTTTCACAAAAAAGCATAGCAGCTTAAAACCCATATAAAATGTAAAAAACCTTGTTTCATCTGAGGAATTATGAAGCAAAATATTTAAATATCATAAACTCTCGTTTGCCACAAAGCTTATTTTCCGCCATAATCCAAAATCCCATGGGCTTTTTGATGAGGTAACCCATGTCGGCCCACAAAGACACTTCATCCCTAGAACACTCTGTAAAAGCTGTTTGCAATGCCAATGTTTAAGTATCATTAGGCGGGTTTCCATTACAGATTTGTGCAATAAAACACAATTGCGAGATGACTGCTTTCCACTGAGTGACGTTCTGCAAATTCTGCAAACATTCCAAGAAGCACGGTGATGGATGTTCAAAACATTAGCAGCTTTATTTCTATTGCAGCCACCACATTAACCGTCATTATTCAAGGCAACGTAGGCATGTTATGGAGCAAGCCCCTTACACCTGGCCACATGTGAGGGATTTCTGGGAGGTGATAGTCCACGATTTGAAAGATCTGGTCAACTTTTTAAGTTATGTGATTCAGAAACACCTCTTGTAGCTCCTACTGCATCATGTCTGAGGGAGCCAGTTCCTACTGACAAGCACATAGTCCTGGCATCATGTGACCTATGAAAGCCAAAAAAGTGTTTCCATTGCAGTTTTGCAAGATATGGCTTTGTCTATCATCATTTTTTTGCAATATATGGGAGTTTTTTTCAAAATGGACGTGTTTCCATTAGGGGTATTTTATATTCGCAATTTCAATTTGCGCAATTTGAGGGTTAATAGTAGTGTGAACCTTTAAAATAAATGTGTTATATCAGTATGCATCAGGACAAGAAGAACAAGAAACATGAGAATGGAGGGTGGGTTTCAAAGTGTACAGTGAGAATGAGCAAAGATGTGTGTGTGTGAGAGGGGGTTTGGGTTTTTGGGGTTGGGTGGGGGGTTGGTAGTTTGAGATCAAAGGGATGGAGGTGGATTTGGAGGTACAGAGAAGCTCAGGCCTGGATTCAAACAGGGTCATTGGTGAGAGATGAGCCATGGAGGCTGAAAATACTCAGCGCTAATTCTGGAGCTGCTCCTCAGAGACTGAATGGCAGCGCTGGAGGACACACAGACACACACACACACACACACACACACACACACACGGATAGACAAACAACATAGACCTCCGGATTTGTGCGTGCACACCTACACACTGACATATAAAGAATCCTGCCTGTGTTCATGCACAGCTTTCCTCTCTGTCTGTCACACACACACACACACACACACACAGTGGTTTGCTGAGGAGCAGCCGATTGGTTCTGATTTTTGCCAGTGGGGAAGAAACCTCTCTGATTATTTAATAGGCCTTCAAAATGGACCTCACAGGGAGCTCTGTGTGTATGTGCGTGTGTGCTCAGGTACTTCTGTCTTTGTGAGGACTGCTCAAAGTTTTATGACAAAATATTAGCCTGATGGTCAAATGTCTGGCTTTAAAGTTAATAACCCATGACATATAAATAAAAGCTCACTTTTCCTATTTTCATCCCAAATTGCTAACACATAATAATTCAACCAAAACTCACTTTATGAAAGCTTCTGTTTGCTCCTCCAAACACCTGAGGCTCTATCAGTGTGAACCAATGGCGCACGGCACGAGAGCACGGGGTGTGGCGGGTGATTTGTGGTAATTTTTGTGGCCTGAGGTGCACAGTGTAACTGCAGCAGAGTTGCAAACACTATGGGATTAGTCAGAATACATTAACGGCCGGTGTGGTGATGACCAATCACATCACCCCTTCTCCCTTCCCTGTAAAAGCAGAACCCTATCAGAGCAGAATGGAGCCATCTGACAGAGTTGGACACCAGTGTCCTTGTGCAGAAGTACGTGCAGAATTGCCACAGCACTTCAATTTAATTATCTTTTGATGAGACAGAGCATTTAGTTACTATGTTGCTCTCATCGTAGCAGAAGCGCTGTTAAATGTAGCAAATGGGAATTAATAGAGGATGAGGTCAGTATCTCTGGACTCATTGCAGCACATTCTGTGGATGACAATAATTCACACCAAAGACACATAACAAGCTAAGGGACACGTGTGCTTCAATGTAATTTCTTCTTTACTGTCTTAATAAAATGATATGAAATGTATTTTCTGCTGGAGGTAGGGCTGAGCATTGTTTAAAAGAAACACAGACTTTGTGTTGGTTTTAGGCCTGTGTCCTGTAGGCTTGTTCAGTAGTCCATTGATGCCATTATTAGTACCTGTAAGGTGATAACTGTACCAGCTGAGTATTTATTTCAATACCATGATGTCGATATCGTGGCCTGTAGTATGGCCATACCTTTTAACAGTGCGGTGGCATCTTGGTATGTTAAACTGCCAACTCTGTCAAGAGTTCATGCTCAAATTCACCACACCGCAAACTTAAACGTTATGGCTTGTAGCTGCTGCAAGATTGAATGGGCTAATTGTTAACTTCACATGGCTAACAGTAACTCACCGTTTCTAGAGTCAAGCTATTTTGGTGTTGGTATAACACCAAAAAGCCTGTGTAAATGCCAAAAGATCAGCAAAAAGATCCCAAGGTCCAGAGCCACCTTTTGCTTCTCCATGATCTTAATCCTGCTGGTTCCTGCTCATCAGCAACAACTGGTGAGGGCAAGGTGGGCTTGGAGGAATATGCGTCATTGGTTTGTGGATACTTCAGCAAATGCATTGATGACGTCACCACCACCAGGAAAATAACCGTCCGTCCCAGTCAGAAACCTTGGCTGAATGGAGAGGTGTGGTCTCTTATGAGGGCATGGAATTCAGCCTTCAGGTCTGCAGTGGCACTGAGATCAGCAAGGAGGTAACTGGAGGCTGGTATCAAAAGGGCTAAGGCTACTTATGCTCTGAGGATACATGGTCATTTTTCCACCAGCGACCCCCGAGTATGTGGAAGGGCATAAAGAGCATCACAGACTATAAAAGGAGGGATGTTGAATGCTCTCGGGACCCGTCTCTCCTTGATTCTCTGAAAACCTTTATCCAACTCCTCCCACAGCACCAGGTGAGCTGCCCTTTAGTGTGTCGGCTGTTGATGTGAGGAAGACACTGAGGAGGATCAACCCCCCAAAGCAGCAGGCCCGGACAACATCCTGGGACGGGTTCTAAGAGACTGTGCTCATCAGCTCACAGAGGTCTTGACAGACATCTTTAACATCTCCCTCTTCCAAGCTGTGGTGCCTGTTTTTCTCAAGATGTCCACTATTGTTCCAGTGCCTAAAACCTTGTAGTTAAAAGCATGAATGACTATCATCCCATGGCTCTCACCCTGATAGTCCGGAAAAACCAGTCTGTGTCTGACGCAGTGTCAGATGTCGTCCACTCTGCTCTCACCCACCTCGAGAGCAGGGATTCCTATGTCAGGCTGTTTTTCCTGAACTTTAGCTCTGCCTTTAATACTGTCATCCCGCAGACTTTAGTCAATAAACTGCTGCTGCTGCTGGGATTAAAAACATTTCTCTGTAATTGGGTCTTGGACTTCCTCACAAACAGGCCACAGTCTGTTGGATCCATGGCATCTCATCTTCCATCATCGCACTAGACACCTGCTCCCCACAGGGATGTATCCTGAGCCCCCTGCTGTACACCCTCCTCACATATGATTGCTCTACAAGGTACCGAAGCAATCATATTGTGAAGTTTGCAGATGACACGGCCGTGGTTGGACTGATCTCCAACAAAGATGAGTTAATGTACAGGCAAGAGGTGGAATATATTGTAGACTGGCACAGACTAAACAATCTCTGCATCAATCTAGAAGATGGTTGTGGACTTGGGGGACTAGGAGGAGAAGACACACCCCATCTCCCCTTTTCAGCGGAGGAGCAGCTGTGGAGATATTGTCCACCTTTAAATATTTGGGCTTGCACATCTCCAACGACCTTACATGGGCCACCAACACAGCCAGCATAATGAGGAAGGCCCACTAACACCTAGACTTTTTGAGGAGGCTGAAGCGGGCTGGTCTTAGCACTACTGTCCAGACCTCCTTTCACTGGTTTGTGTTGGAGAGTGTACTGACATCCTCCATCACTGTCTGGTATGGGAACTGCTCTGAGGCTAACAGGAAGGCGCTGCAGTGAGTGGTTAAATCCATTCAAAAAAATCACCAACAGCAGCCTCCCTTCCTTGGAGGAAATGTCAGCAGGTGCAGAAGCAGAGCTTCATGCATCATGAAGGACCCCACCCACCTGGAACACGAACTGTTCACGCCCCTCCCCTCAGGCAGTAGGCTGCACAGCCTCAAAGAAAGAACAACAAGGCTAAAGTGCAGCTTCTTCCCAGAGGCTGTGAGACTCATGAACTACTGACCTGAAGTCTGTCCTCTGCACTTTGCTTCACTGCTGCTGTTACGTATTGACATGCTGCTGTTTAATTTAATATAGGTTTTACGTTATTTATTACTATTCATTTCTTCGGTCTATTTTAGTTAATATTATTTATTCTGTAAGCTGCTGAACCTGGGAAACGAATTTTGTTCCTTCAGGTTTTTGTCAGGTTTTGAATGACAATAAACTGAACTGAACTGATATGCCTTGGATGATGTCAGCTGAGAATGGGACCAGACAGGACCATTTGTGGTGTAATTATATGACAGCGGACTGCCGGATGGCACCTGCCATGGCAGTACAGTATGTTGCTGGTCAGTGTCAATTGAGAACTTTATGCTTATAATGTGCTTCAGGACGGCATCAGGTTGAAATGCCGTCAGTAACAATGTAATATAAAGAGCACCAAGGTCCATACAGGGCAGTTGAAAGGTGAGGTGGATCCAACAAACCCGAGATTTTAATGTGGAAATCTAGTGTTTGCTTCCCTTCTTAATGTGATGGGTTTTTTTATACACCTTACCATGTGCCCTTGTTGCCTAATCCCAACCATGTGCTTTTGTTGACATCCCAGTGTTGGTTGCCATGCGCTTTTGTTGCCTAAACATAACCATGTGCAGCATGATTACACCATGTACATGTGTTGACATCATGGTAGCTGCGCTCTAGAAATACCTAGAGCATGGTATATTGACACAGAAGTCTACTGTAAAGTGGCAACATGTGATGACTTGAAATGAGACAAACAAAAAGGATCTAATAAGGTGTCATTTGACGAGAGGTTTTGATTTGGTACTAGGTTATTTCGGCTGATACCTTCTCAAATGTATTGAGTACTGATACTCAGCCTTACCTGAAGCATGCATTTTGCTTCATAAAATACATAGTTTTAAAAGTTTGTATTTCATATTTTTTGATTCACGAACGTGTGCCGTGTGCCGTGTCAATGGTCAGAACACCATCGTCTGTGTAGCTGTGAAAATTCTTTGTATATAGCCAATCAAACAGTTTGTTTTATTTCCATAAAGGCTTAACGTCACTGTGCATCCCTGGCTGACGGTGACGCTGACACGCATCAAAAAAGAGCAAAAGACCCACAAAGCTGTAATGTCCTTTACGAGTATGAACAAATTTCGTGTTGCACTTGAGTTTGCTAATTGTGGCCCCCCCCCAAAAAAAACACTTAAGAAAAGTGCTCTGCTGACATTTAGCAGCAGATCCCAAGTTGCTAAATGGTGTGGTCCTTATTCTTTAACAGCAGTGCTAACAAAACACCTGTCCTTTGCTTAAAAGCTACAGAATCCACTGTGTCTATGCATCTAGCTGTCACTCACACAGGTACACTGGGCTGCCCACTCACAGGCTTTACGGCTAAAGAAGCATTTTTGATGTATCTTGAAAGACCCTGTTTTCTGTGTAATAGCATACAGACTTTCAAAAAAAAGTATACATTAATGCCTGGCATGGCTTTGTTGAATATGAAAGTTTAACAAACTTTCCCAAGGTTCAATACACATAACTATACCATAACTAGCGCTGGTTATATAAAATGTCATCTGAGATTTATTACAAAAGAAAATTATAGCAACCGAACATTGCAATACCAAAAACAATACAAAAAGTAAACTAACTAAAAAGCCAAAAACAACAGATTGTATGGTCTAAAATTACAGCTGCAAAAATATACAAATAGAGTCCACACACTAGGTAATGCTCCCATGAACATTTATCACCTCCACATGTGTGACAGTTTGGGATCAAGCCCTTCTTCAAAAAAGAAATGTCACACATGTGGAGGTGATAAATGTTCATGGGAGCATTACCTAGTGTGTGGACTCTATTTGTATATTTTTGCATATTATTGTTCTGTCCAGCATCTTGTATTTAAGTGCCTCTGGATGTTTGCGCTGTCAGACATTTTTCTTAAAATTTCAGCTGAACATACATATGGGGAAGACTTATTGTGATATCAATTTTACAAATTGGCTTTGTACTAAAGGTTGAATTAGCCGACATTAAGATGCAAGGGAGTATGTATGTAACTTTTGCTGAACAGTCGCCACTGTGGCCACATTTGACAAGTACTGGGCAAGGTTTAAAGTTAAAATCATAGATTACATTAGTAATGGATGTAGCTACACTGACACCAGCCATTGGTTTGTGGATAGCCATTTTGAAGCCTTTAGTCTGGCATTTTGGCCTACGATATCTTGTTTTATTTGGAGCCAGAGGTGCCCATACTTAGATGAAAGGTTGGAGCTGTGGAGGACATGTTCCTATCCCTCGTCATGACATGTTGCAAATTTGTAGTGGACATACACGTCTAAATGTTATTCTCTCGTTATCCTGCTGCTTCTGCTCTTTACGATCTGGGATGCTGCTTCTGTGATGTCAACACAAGCACATGGCAGGATTACGCTGCATATGGTTATATTTAGGCAGCACATGACAACCAATGCTGGGATGTCATCAAATGCACATGCTGGCATGAATGGTTAGGATTAGGGTAAGGAGGCACATGGTAAGGTGTCTAAAAAAACATCACATTTAGACCGGAAGTGAACACTGGACTCCCGCATGAAAGTCCAGGGTTTGTGGGACCCATCCACTACTCCCCCACACATCTCATGCAGATGCGTTTTGTCTGCCCGTATTCTCAAGTGACGCTGTCAATGTGCATATCATGCAGAGGCAGCAGGTGCTGTCTTGCTATTCGCCCACCGGAATATGTTAACACCATAACTGGTTCTGTCTGGCCATGTACTCCCCTGACGCCATCCAGCGGCATTTTATGTCAATGCAAAAGGTGGTTTTTGCCATTGCGATCTTAAGCCGAAAGCACCATCAAAGTATCGGTCTCTTACAAATTCAGAATGAGAATGGGCTTGTTTACCCCTATGGGCCCCTAATGGGTTATGCAAGGGCCTGGATAGCAAGTAGGTATGGGCTCAAAATTCACATCTTATCTAGAGGCACTTAAGTGAACCCACCCATGTGGGCAATTGGCATGGGGCCATTATGGAACCCAAAGACAATCCTATATATAGCCTACTTTTAAGGCCATTTACCACCCGAATGAGCCCCAAATACATACTGTATGTTGCCTGGAGTGACTTATATAAAAATTCACACCTCTAACATGCTGTTTTCATGACTGTTGACTATTAACTTCAGAGACCTAACCTGTTTTTTTTTTTTTTTTTTTTTTTCTGTTTCTGCCGTAAAGTTGGTTATTTTAATATGGGGTTTTGCGGGGTTTTGACTCTGATTTGAAGTCAGCCTCAAGTGGCCTGTAGAGGAACTGCAGTTTTTGATTAATTTCATTTCAGCAATGGCTTCATTTTACAGCCCTGGAATTGTGCGCTTAGTTATAACATAGTAGCACAAGTAGAGGGTGGTCACACCGGTCTGTAGCCACATAAAACCCTGAGTGTGCTTAACTGAGTAGGTTTGTGTTTTATTACTTATGGCTTCAATGTTTCATTTTTAAGAGGAAGACTTTAAAGGCTGAAGGCAGTTTAAGGTTGAGGCAGTGAACGTGACCAATGGCAGGTCCTTGCAAGTATAGCAAAAATAGCCTCCGGTGTGTGTATGAGTGTGTGTTCTTGTTTTCATTGTGCCAACATCAAATGAGTTTTTAGATATCAGTGTGTTTTCATCAGTCCCACACTGACAGGCTCTATTAAAAACACCCTTGGACTCATTCTCGTCACAGTTTGACAGGAGTAATTCCCATGGCAAGCAGGGTGATGAGATGGAGAGCAGACAGGAGTTAACACATATCCAATTTTAACATATTTTTATGGAGCTTGATTTATTTACTACATCAGGCTAACATTAACATGCAGGTTCTTAGCCTGCAAATAGAACCTACAGGGCAAATCATTTGCAGTGAATTGCAAGAAAAGCACAGCAGCGGTTTTCTAAGTTTCTCAGAGGCAGACTTTTTAGTGAGCTGAATGCGGGAATGAAGGTATTGTTACTGAGGACTGGATCTTGCTGTATCAGGCTATTTGTGTGGGCTGCAATCTGTCCTGTACTTAAAACTACTGCCTGAAGGAAAATCAATCTGCCTGTAAAGTCGATTCAAATTACAGCTATCCCTGCATGTAGTACGTGTGCATCATTATGTATGTGCATGCTTATTACTATGGCCATATGTTCGAGCAGAGGCCCTCCCCAGTGAGCTCGAATATCACTTCGCTGTTTGGAGTCTTGATTAATGCAGACTTTTTTTTTCAGATGCATAGGATTGTTTACTCCTCGCCATCCATCTGTATGCACCACGTGCAGCCGAACATGTTCAAAGCAACAGTTAGTGTGACTGTCAATCTCATTATCCCGGCGGGTGTTATAAATCGCTTTTGTTCACTGAAATCCTTGTATCTCCAAGTTTTCAGCTTTTCAGTGAACAAAGAAAAACAGTTCTATTGTGTTTTTAACACGTCTGGTTCATGACACTGAGAAAAGTGTTTACCCAACAGTAAAGAAACCATGTTTTTCTATCTCACTGCAAATCATTGAAAGCTGGAGATATGCAACCATCCATGCAGTCCTTTATGTGACATGTATGACAAAGCGATGTGAAGGAATAACCTTAAATAAATGAAGTAGCCTATAATGGTCCAATATTCACTCTCCTTTAACTTCAGAGAAAAAATATCTGTATCTTCAGCAGCTAAATGCTCCCATATTTTACCTGCTAGTTCAGCCTGTTCCTACTCCAAACTTGTCAAATAGCGCCGCTCTGTCAGTGCTTTCAGTGTACGAGCATGACACCAAATGCCACCTTCCACATCCCGCTGGGCCTCGTCAGATGAGACAGCACTCGGACACAGTGTTGATTGGAATTGTTAAACTATTGTACCGTAAGAAAAAATACCGTACACCAGTCACAATCACGAATAAGAATTGGTTGCATTTATAAGTTTATTAAACAAGTATTTAGTAGTATATTTAGAGTATTTAGAGTCTTTCCGAAAATGAACGACAGCAGTGCGTGCTCGACTGTGACCCAGCACATTCATGTCGTCATGGCCCACACCAAAGGCGACTGACTGCAAATAGATCATGTGATAAATGATGCTGAGTTGGAATGCTGTTTAATGCAGCTGATGTCTGGGAAAAAGCATGAAGCCATTCGTTGTGTAGCATAGACCTAGTAAACTGGGGATCCATCTGTTAAATATAGTTAAACCTAAACCAACAGTTTACATGAAAACTAAAGGCAGCACTTTTTTGGAAAAACTAAAAGGTGTGGACAAGTAAAGTGTTTGGACAGTTACACAGTCTCTGTTGTCTTGGCTCTGTACTCCAACTTGTTGGGTTTGAAATGAAACGGTATCCAAGAATTTGCTGACTCTCATTTTTAATTTACAGCCCATTGTCATTCTCAGGGCATAAAATACAGACACTTTGTTACACCTGTCTGCATGTGATATGGACACAAAATGTTTGGAGCCAGTTCAGCGGCAGAAATCAAAGTCTTTACTTTCAAAAAAGGTTTGGCACACAGGCAAACAATCCAAAGGGGCTGGGCAAAAGACAAGGTCAAAATACAAGCACAGCTCTATCGGGAACACCAACACTGTGAAAACTTGGCACAAGTTTTGTCCAAGGTACAAAGACAAAGTGGCACAGGGAGCAGAGAGCACACTGATTAAATACACAGGAGAGGCTGGGATAATTGGACACAGGTGAAACATATCAGGGTGGGACAGACGATCACAGAAGAGGGAAACACATGAAGGCAGGAAGAAGTGGGGATCTGAAACAAGAGGAGAGTAACAAAATAAAAGAGGTAATTAATCTAAATAATGAAAACAATGAAAAACATAACTTGGAGCTTGATGAGAATGTAAATCAATCCATGGTAAAACTTGCTACTGAGAGCTACTGATATTATGAGAAGTATATGAAAGTTACTGTATTGTGGGAGGGAGGGGAGGTGGACGAGTCCAACAAAACACGACTTTTACTCAGGAGATTGCTGTTCATATCTAGTGTGAAGCCAAAAGCCATTTATTTTTCTTAATGCAACATTATGTAGTTATGTAATTTCTGTATGGTTGTTACACACTGACGTGATGTGTTTACATCACGTTACATCACAAATGTCTTTATTTTAACCCAAAACTTTTTTCTTAACCAAACCAAGTGGGCTTTGCCTAAACTGAGATGCAAGTGTTTCACAACATTAACACTTTGAAACCTGGATCAACATCACATTTTTTTTTGTGCTTCACCTTTCACAAATATTTAAACCTTTGAATCTGAGTGCAAATTGATATCAATTATTTCAAAAACATAGGAAAAATAAAGCAATGAGCTACTTGGCGAGGAATACCCCAAAAACTGCAAAAAGTAGTAGATTTATTTATTTAGAGTATTATTTTCAAAAAGCGAGGGGAAAATGTCTGGAGCACTTTATTTATAATTAGAAAAAATAAACAATTTTTCAGGTCATCTCCTTTTTTAACAATTTAATAAATTTTGCTTCACTTTCACATTTTTTGTTTGTCTTCATTCTAATTATGCAATTATTTTCTTGTATGTTTCCTAAGTTCCTTGCTATTTTTGGGGTAATTTCTTTTGTTGCTCAGTTCCATTCTTCCCATGTTTTTGAAAGAAATCAAGCCAGTTTGCCCAAATTTAAGAGGGGTTAACCATGTGTTACATGTTTTGTTTTATGTTTATGACAATTTGTGTGCACTTGAAGATCTGGAATGAGCACTGATTTGTTAATCATGTCTGATAAACAGACTTCCTTATTCATAATCCCCAAATTTAAGGCAGGCATAATAGTTGGATCATCATCATAGTCTGACGCTGAGGGAAGTGACAAATAAAACTGATTCTGATTAATACTTTTTTTGTAGAATGTGAATGCAGTTTATGATCCATAGACATCAGCAGGCTATTATATTTCTGCCTTCAGTGAAACAGGTGCTCAGATGGACTGAAGTCAGTCAAAAAACTTCTGTTTGCCCATAAAACCAAGCTGTGTGTGAAGGACCATTACTCTGCCCATTATTATACCTTTATATTTACTCGTATCAGGACAGACAGGATGTTTTTTGTACAGATTAATCTGAGAGAGTGGGCAGAGGTAAATAAAGCCACCATTGTTGAAGTAGGGTCTCGCTTTTAAACCCACGCAATAATTCTGTAGTCTACAACATTTGTTCACGTTTGCTTTCATTTAGACATTAAAGTTTGTTTTCCTGTCTAACACTGTGGGCGTAATTGGCATTTTAGACTGACATTTGTCAAATAATGCATTAACTAGAATTTCAGCCTTGTGTTTGTATGCAAACTGCTCAAGTTGCACTTTTACTATTACATCCATGTCTGTGAAAACAATGATACTTCACACACAACTTATATATATTGCATTAGATTTTTTTTTCATAATTAGTGTATGAATTTTTGACTTATGGCCACAATCACAGTGACCTTGACCTTTGACATATGACCTTCAAATACCAATCACGTCATTCTTAAATCCACGTGGATGTGTGTGCCAAATTGGAGGAAACTCCCTCAAGGCCTTCTTGAGATATTTGGTTAATGAGAGTGAGATGGTCATAAGGCCACAGTGACCTTGACCCTTTGACCACCAAAATCTGATAAGCTAATTGTTGACTCTGGATGGAAATTCCCTCAAGGTGTTATACAATATTTTGTTCATGAGAATGTGATATGTGGGGTCACAATGACTTTGAATGTTGACCAAATAATTTTAAGCAGTAAATCAATGACTCGAAGTGTACGTTTGTACCAAATTTAAAAAAAAATCCTTTAGGTTAATTAGAATAAGACAGACAAGGTCACTGTGACCTTGATCTCTGACCAAATCAAATCAATTCATCATTAACTCAAAGTGAACATTGGTGTTACATTTGAAGGAATTCCTTCAAGGCATTCTTGAAATATTGCTAGACACAAGAACAGGATGGACTGACAACCTGAAAAAATAATACCTCCAGCCATGGCTATCGCAGGTACAGAGGCATTACAAAGTCCAGTTTTACAGCATTATCTTTACACCTTCTGATAAGCTTCTTTGTGACTCAAGAAACATTGAAACAAAACACCTGTGAGTGGGGGGGTGGGGGGTGCTCTGTAGAAAGAGCTTCACTTATTACACACAGTCAGATTTTATGATCGAAAAAGTCGAATTATTGTGTCAGTCCAACTAAAACTTTACTTTGAAAATACATTAAAACACGTTAATCCGACTGGAACCGTACCACGTCAGATTTCTCGAACTCGAACTAATACACCTAGATAATGTGTTTGGGGTCGATTAACTCCTTCGTGTATACCCCTAAATCGAACCTAATCCAGACATTCTGTCCCCACACTGGGCTTTAACCTGGAAGTCGAACAGCATAAATTTGTAGAAGAAAGCTGGGAAAAACAAAAGAAGATGAAGAAGAAGGGAAGAAAATTGTTTTGTTTTATTTAAATGTTTTTAACGACACCTGTTGCCATCTGTCCATCCTGGAAGAGGAATCACTCCTGAGCTGCTCTTCCTGAGGTTTCTATCAATTTGTTGTAGGGTTTTTTTGGGGGGAGTTTTTCCTTAGTCTATGTAAGGGTCTAAGGACAGAGGGGTGTCATATGCTGTAAAGTCCTCTGAGGCAAACTGTGATTTGTGATAATGGACTTTATAAATAAAATTGACTTGATTTGAATTGACTAGAGCTAGAACCACACATGCAGCCTGTTTGTCACATGCTAGCTTGTTTGCTATGTGACTTAATAGGTAAACCGAAAGAAGGTCAAATAGCAACTAGCTGAAAATGGGGATATTAACTCCTACCATGGCAGTGTCGTACTTAACATATTGGATAGCTGTCCAATTAAATGGTGTTATCAAGCTGTAACTGCAGCTCCTCTTAACTTTGCATGGAAACATACTGATGGATATGGGTGTGAAGAACATCAATTCAAGCTAAATTGACACTTAAACCTCACAGTTGCTTTTTAATCCAATGTTCTTGATTATGAAGCCAAAACAAGATGAAAGATATGTAAATCCGCACAGCAAAATTGACAAGAGGTCACTGGAGAAGAACAGACACACTGAAAGTCAAGGTAAGGAAATGTCAGCTTGAACATTTATTTTAATATTCACAGGTGAAGACAGCAGAGGTATGGAGTGTTTCATATCCCCTCTGGGGGCACATTCAGCAGGGCAAAAATGTTAACGAATGATCAGAAATAGAAATATTTAATGCAGGGCCACATACTGTATATGCTGCCCCAGAGATACAGAGTTTATCACCAACACAGTTTTAAACCAATCGACCACCGATCTCTATTAATTATTTTTTTTAAATTCATGTGCAAGAGAGTCAAGTGCCTAAGAAACAGTTAAAGTTTCACCAACAGGCAGAAAGCACAGGACCAAAGGAGGATGGATCACACACTTAGAATGGGAGAAAGCGGGAAAAGCCCCGTGGTGATGTGACTCCCTCACTCTGGCACTGTACACGGACATGCTTTAGACAGGAAGTGTGTGAGGGCTGGGGGACGTGAGGGAGTGTTTTTAGCCTCGGTCAGTGTTCTTTAAATGGAGTACATTTATCTCCACCTGCTTGTCTCCTGGGCTTTAGTTTGGAATTACCCAAAGGAAAGGTTTACATTTGACAGAATGAAAGAGAAAAGAGAGATCCGTCCGTTTCCACATGGAGGGATGAAAAGAGCAGAGCAGAGTTCCCTTCAAGTGACAGCTCAATCCGCGCGGCTGTCTTCCCTTTAGAGAGACAACTTTTCATTGAGTCAGACAGCGCAGCCGCTCGCTCAGGAAAGCCAGTCTCATTTCCTAGTCTGTGTGTATGTGTGTGTGTGTGTGTGTGCGTGTGAGTGTCATCGCCTCAATCTCCATGGCGATGATGTCCCATTCAGCCAGGCACCTGCCGGGATAAGAGGTAGGGGGAGGAGGGGGGGTGAAGGGGCTCAGTCAATCAGGGGGAAAAGAAGCATCAAAATGGCCGCCGCGCCCTCGCCAGGTGTTGGTGTATTGAAAAGACTCCTGAAGATTATTCAGCTCCATTTACCTTTTGGGATCACCCAGGGTGCAGCAACCTAGGTGAGACCGAGGTAACCATGGCGACGCATGCAGACGGTGACAAGCTTGTGCATCTGTGTCAGCTGGGGAAAAAAACATTCAGCGAGAGGCTGAAAACGCTTTGTGGGAACACGTCGGAAACATCTTTTCATGTGAAGGGAAAGAGGTTCTCAGAGAGTCCAGGAAGTCCCAGGAGTGCACGGGGGGATCCAGAGGGGGTCCTAAAGGGAGCACCAGGAAGTCCCAAACAATCCATCCACAAGATGTTTAATTATAAAGACATGATCCATGCTGAGCGTGCAAGAATGACAGTAAAATACCAGGGCTGTACTGAATATTATCTGTGTTTTAACAGGTAGTTTTCAATGTCTGACGTCATATTTTAGCACATCACTACCATAAAATAAATACATAATCCTTTAAAACTTTGGGACCTGACAAAATTGATTTTATTTCTTTTAAAAACAAAGGCATTGTGCAACTTGGCAAGAAATCGGGCTGCATGAAAAAAAATTAATTGTTCATAGTTTTTTCTAATTTCTTGCAAATTTTTAGGCCATTTCTTCTTAAGTTGCTCATTGTCTTCTTTCCATGTTTTTGATTTTTGTTTTTTTTAAGAAATAAAGCCATTTTGCTCAGGTCTCAAAGGCTTACAGGTCAAGTGTGTGGGAATTAAGGGAATATTTTAGCAGAAATGGTACCTAATATTCCTAACTATGTTTTCTTTAGTGTATAATCCCTCATTAATAAGAATTGCCGTGTTTTTGTCACTTGAATGTTGATTTATAAATGCGAAGCCTCAGACTATTCAGTACAGCCCTGTTAAAACACTAACTGAACAGCTGAAATGTTCACATATAAGTCTGGGAAATTAATTACATTTCAGCAATTAAAGCCTGTTTTCATTCCAAAGTCATCAAATACCTCCACTTTTTTAGTGTTTTTAGTGCAAACCACCAACATCAAAAGCCAGATATTGCCAAACCATGATAACTTATCTTTTAAACATAACCACTTACCATGTACTTTTGTGGACATGCCAGTAGGCATCCTAGCACACAATATGTAGATGCGGCGATATGTGACGACTTGTGGCGAGAACGAGAACGACAATGTTGGCATATACCATTATCCCATAACTGGTTCTTAGGGCTGAAGTGACCACTGCTAAGCAAAAGTCAAACAGTCTTAGTCCATCTGACCAGCATGACTTTAAGTAAAGCCCCATGACGGTCTAAATTCAGATACAGCAGGTTGTACAGGGTTTAGTCAAGCTTAGCGTGAAGACGAAGCTGGGGAAAATAGCTAACTTTAATGGACATTATAAAAAAAAACCTTGCAACACCTCCAAAGCTGTCTTTTTAACATGAACCAGCTCATCATGTAATCTTTGAAAATGACTGCTTATTTAGCACAGCAGTATACAGTTTCTCTGCATAGCTACAGATTCTCTCTATTTCTACACAGCTGGTCTATTTTTTGTTTTTTCTCTACAGCCAGCTCCCTTCAATAGGTAAAAACTTCATAGAAACACACTTCAGAACAACTTTGTCGGTCTTTTTTTACATTTCATATTAAAATAAATCAATCAAATCAATGCACCCTGTTGTTAAAACGATCCAGTTGATTAATTCAGTACCAGTAAATATTACATACGCTCCCAAACCCTGCATACCTAACTGTATTATCACTGGGCAAAATTCAATACACATACCGTGAAGCAGCTGTGAGAAACATAATATTCTATCCCAATTCCAGATAGGTCCCTCTATGACGAGGACAGTACATATGAGATGTTGTGGTTGGTCAAATTACATTCCAAAATTCTATAAATTCGACATTTGATAATGAATGAGTTATGTGTTGTTTTTTGATCTTTTGATGAAGTCAAATATTCCCCTGCTTCCAGTTGTTATACTAAACTAGGGTAAACATGTAACCTGAGACACAAATGGGAAATTAATAACATGTCCAAAAGAAAGCAATAGATTAAAATGTCAAACAGCTTCTTCACATATAATGGTAAAATAAAATAATCTGAAACATTAGATATCAAACGTTCAGTTCACCAAAATGACTCAAATAAATAAGTAAATAATAGGGTATTAAAGTCACTGTGAGCAAAGATAGCTGACATTTCAAGAATAATACACTAAAAGTATTGTTGTTATGAAAAAACCCAAAAAGTTGTTTCTTTTTTTCCTCATGGTTTCACAGGAACTATTACTGCAAAGGTCTGATGATGATCCAAAATAATCTTTAAAATGTAATTCTTCAATGCCAAAATCTATAGACCAAATCACAATGTTTTTATTTGCAACAAATTTTGGGTAGAAAACTGTCAAACTGTGCAGAGCAAACGTTCCCCTTGTTGGTTAGTTTTTAGTCGCCTAAAAAAAAAAAGTCCCCCAAGAAGTTTATTTTATAGTTTATGTTATATTATTACTGATTGTTTTTACTGCTTTACGTCACCGTTGGACAGCTCTCTCTGACCGGGGAATGTTATAAGTAATTTTACTTTGCACAGCGTGGGAGTTGCTGGTCTACCACTGCCACGATTGATTAGTATGAAATAAATAAAATAAAAAAAATACTCCAAATATGGCATAAACTTATGCTGATACTGATTTTTTTTTGGGGGGGGGGGATTGAAATATGCTTTGGTGTGGCCCCAGTCCACAACAGTGACATTGCATTGCATAGCTTATGTGCCAGGAGATTTGGTTAATCAAAGACATAAGTAAAGCAACACAGTACATTAAATGAGCACAGCAGAAACATTGGATAGGCCATTAACTTACATCTTTATACTTTAGAATTATGGCTGTTTTCACGAAATATTCCTATGTTTTCCTATAAAAAGTGATGCACCAAAATTTGTGTATATGACGCCCACTAATCACCCTCTGATAGAGTTTGGTTGTATCGGTAAGGTTTAGGCAAGAGGAGTGGTACTGGTTAGGGTTAAGGTAAGTATGTCAGGGTAAGCTGATCAGAGGCAGAGTAACATGGGCCACTCCTTTGCGATCCTAGGAAATGCAAATACGCCCCCAGGAGACCAGTGTTCAGAGCCCTGTGAACTTTGATTGGACTTTGAGTTATTTTAAGCTACATCCTCACTTTTTTTTAACAACTTGCCTAAAACTAACCTCCATAACTTTACAGTAAGGACATATTGTTATTTGTGGGGCACTAATTTGTAGGATATTTTATGAACTGTTGTCGTATGAACCTTACCTTGAGGTGAAAATTACACCAGAAATAAACAAGTCTGTCAATTTCACATCTCAGCAACTGATATCAATTGCCAGTTGTCTACCCAGAAGTGATTGTCATGGTGATTTGGTCTATTCCTCTGGATTGTGGTAAGGTGAATGCTGGAATCTCAGAAACAATATAAATATAATAAACATGAGCAAAACCCCCCAAAACCATCTGAATGCATAGACACAACTTGAAGTTCATTTTCATACAGTCTCCTCTCAGTACATGCTGTTGTATTGTGATGTCAGCTGACAGATTCCTAAATGTAACAAAGTTGGTCACTGGTGCAGGAGAGCAGTTCTGGGATGAAGCATTTAAGTAGATTCTCCATCACCAAAGCAGTTTTAAAAAGCAGCATTAATATGATTCAGGGGGAACTCTGCTTTTATAATATTTGGTGTAATAGACTGAAAGCAGGGATCCAAGCAGCAGAGAGAGTCAAAGGCAAAAGCTGCAGGAATTTCAGTTTAGCCACTGTGACTATGTGTTTGTGCATCTTTGTTTATCTGCATGCATGACTGAGAAATGGCAGCGAATGAGTGTGTGTGCATGCGCAGAGTGTGTGTGAATTAGAAATCAGAAAAAGAGGGACAGAGGCTGTGTGTGCGGCTGTGTGTTTGTGTGTATTTGAGTGCCGATGCGTCAGGACCTACAGAGTGTGAAATGGAGCAGGGAGGTTCAGGCTTCAGCCGTGACACACTGCAACACACACACACACACACACACACACACATCTCTCTCTCCGTCTCTATCTCTTGCTCTCTTGCCCCGGCAACCTCTCACCCTCCTCTTCTCCCTGCCTTAATTTCCCCACTTTTCCCACTCACATTTTCACCTCCTTTCTCCTCCTCATTTTCTTCTTCTGCTCCTTCCTGCGTTCACCCCCCACCCCCCTCCCCACCTCTCTTTCCATCTCTTCAACTTCCTCTGTATCTCTCCGTCACCGCTTTATTCTGCCGCTTTATCTCTCTGGATAAAGCTCTCCCTGCTGTGGAGTTTGTTTTTCCCCCTGCTCTGCCTTTATCTTCCGTTTGGATGCCGTGTATGTGCAGTAGCATGGAGAGAGACATAGGCGGAGAAAGAAAGGAGAGAGACAGCATCCCCATGTCAGGCCAATGATGGATTAGAATACTAAAATACTGGAGAGAGAAAGCAGACACACTAGACGCTCAAATCTGACATGGTGTGTGTGAGCGTGTGCGTGCTTCCGTGCATGTAAATCTATTGCACGGCAATAGAACAATAAAAAGAATGCTTCTTTCCGAGCACACACACACACACACACACACACACACACACACATACATCCTTCTGTGTTCCTCTCTCACCCTGGAGGCTCGCTCTCTCTCTCTCTCTCTCTCTCTCTCTCTCTCTCTCTCAGTTGATTTAACGCATGGCTTCTCTGCTTGTTTATTTCAGTACATATTAATGTAAATCACTGGTGTCCACTCCCTCCTCTCTCTCCCTCCGCTGTCTCCCTTCCTTACTCCGTCCATCCCTCTTGTCGTCCTGCCATCGGGTGTCGGCCTGACGACAAACAGCCCAGACAACAATTAAAACGAACAACGGGTTCTGGTAAAAGGCCGCCGCCCTGGCCACGCCAATCAGACAACCCCCCTCACTCCCCTGCTGATCTCAATTAACCCCTGCTATGGGGTTGGAGGCGGTGGGGGTGCTGGAGGGGTTCTGACCTGGCTATCTTATTCTATGTAATGCAGAGAAGGATGGATGAGGGAGCAATACTGAGGTCAGAGAACTGCTCATTGCCTTTTGAGCTCATTTACTGTGAACTGTGTACACTATCAGCTCGCTTTTGTCAAATTAAGAAGAGAATGGCCTTGCTGTTACAGCTCAGCAGCCAGTAGATTCGCCACATTCAGAAAGTAGTCAGACCCCTATATATTCGTCATACTTGTTATGTGCAGCCTTAAGTTAAAATCAGAATTTCAACAACGTTGCAAATTCAGCACCTTGAAATCAGCTCATCCAAGTCTCAAGACGGTTCTCTGCCAGAAAGAAGTGGATTGCCACCTCTGGGTTGGGAGAGAGTTCCTGCCGCAGGCATAGGAGGTCAAGTATCTCTAGGTCTTGTTTACAAGTCAGGGTAAAACAGAGAGTGAGATGGATAGGTGGTTTGGCGCAGCGTCTGCAGTGATGCAGGTGTTGCGTCAAAGGCAAAGAGGGAGCTGAGCCAGAGAGTAAAGCTTTTGATTTATTGGTCCATCTACATCCCAACTCTCACTTATGACAGCCTGGTCTCCGAACTTGTCAAATATGTCTGCTCTGTCAGTGCTTTTGGCGTATGAGCGTGACGCCAAAAGCAACCTTCTGTATCCAACTGGAACGCAGCTGTATGGTGACAGATGAGAACACACTCAAACAAAATCCCTGCCATTGTTATCATACACCGGTGGACGGCCGGACGGCACTGGTTGCGTGAACATGAAACTCTGAAGGACAGCGTCGGGTAATAGCGCAGCCAGCAACCATGTTATATAAGGGGCGCAAGCGCTTTTAGGCTGGGTGGGAGTCCCACAAACAACTAACTGTCATGCGAAAATCTGGAGTTTGCTTCCCATGTGGATGTGTGTGTTATTTTTTATACACCTTACCGTGTGCCACTTTTACAAAAGCTAATCATCTATGACTTTGTTGCCTAATCCAAACCATGGTTAAAGTATGCGTTGGCTGCCTTGTGCTGTTGTGTAAACATAAGAACCATGCTGCTTCATCCCACCATGTGTATTTGTTGACATCATGGTAATGGCATCATGGTAAACAGTTGACACAGAAGGATACCTAAAACGTCATAAGAAGACGCAGAAGGTTAGTGACAGAATGGCACCATGTGACGAGTTTGGATGAGAATGTGTTGCCTCTCATCATGAGCTTTCGGTAGTGATTGAAGGAATGAGATCACGGATACAAGTGGCTGAAATGAGTTTCCTCCAGGGACTGTGCCTTAGAGAGTGGGTTAGGAGCCACTGCTCCTTCACATCAAAAGGGGCCACCTGAAGTGGTCTGGGCATTTGATCAGGATGCAACCTAGGCACTTCCCGTTAGAGGTTTTGTATCTCATCGGACCTGGGAATGCTTTAGGGACCCGCAGGAGGCACTGAAAAGTGTTGCTGGAGAGGGGAGAGGGACATCTGGAACCCAGCCACAGATAAGCGGATGAAAATGAATGGATTTGCAGATTGATTAAAAACAACAAACTGTAATACCACATTAAAATAAGTATTGAGACTCATTGCTATGACACGGGAAATGTATCTCTCTTCCTTTTTTCTTGATCATCTGTTAGGTGTTTCCACAGCTTTATTGGAGCTCACTTGTGGTAAATGCAGTCGATTGTACATGTACTGGAAAGGCATACACCTGTCTATGCAGATTGTTGTCATGCATTTTTCTACAGCTTTCCTACAAAAAGTAATGCATCAAAATTCCTACATATCCCACGAAGGATGAGCCAGCAATTTGGCCATAACCCACATATTTCGGAAGGCTGAGATCACTTGACCAATGTGCTGATGGTAACAAAGGGTGGTCGATGGTTAACAAAAACACAGGACTTTCTTTCAGAATTTCTCCCAGAAGATATGTATTCAAGTCCAAACAAATTTAGAGTAAACTTTTAATCATTTTAAGTACATCCTTACCATGCTTCTTCTTGTAAACCTTATCTCCATAACTTTATGTTAATTACATAACTTTACGTTACGGACATAAAGACAATTGTGGGGCACTAATATGGATATGGCTGTACTTGGATATCAATCATACAAACTGTTATGATACGTAAGTCTATGTAAGGTCTCACAGCTAACAATGTATATCAGAGCAAAAAACAGCCATGAGGTGGAGGGAACTGCCTGCAGAGCTAAGGGACAGGATTGTGTTGATGCACAGTTCTGGGAAGGCTACAAAAACATTTCTGTTGCATTGAAGCTTCTGATGAGCAAAGGGCCTTCAGAGCTGGCTGCTTGGCTGAATTTAGCAATCAGGGGAGAAGTGCCTTCAAGAGAGGAGATCCAGAAACCTGATGGTAACTGTGGCTGAGCTCCAGAGATCATGTATGGAGATGAGAGAAACTTCCAGAGGGACACCCATCACAGCAAAACTTCAGCAATCTGGGCTTTGTAGCAGAATGGCCAGACGGGAAACTCTCTTAGATAAAAGACAAATTAAAGCACCTTAAAGGACTCTCAGACTGGGAGTCTCTGGTCTGATGAAACCAGCATTGAACTGTTTGGCATTAATTCTTAGACTTCAGATTGGGCAGAAGATTCACCTTCCAAGAGAGCAATCTCCCAAATCTCAGAGCCAAGACAATGCAGGTTTGAGATAACTCAATAAATGTCCATAGCCTTCAGCCAGATCCTTGACTTGAACCCAATCAACCATCTCCAAAGAGTCTTGAAAAGGGCTGTCCACCACCAATCCCAATCCAATCTGACAGAGCTTTAGAGGATCTTCAGAGAGGAATGGAAGAAAATGCCCAAAACTACAAGTAGAAAGCTTGTTGTGTCATACACAAGAAGACTTGAGGCCAAAAGTGCTTCAATAAAGTATTGAGTAAAGTTTTTCCTTTTAAATACATTTTCAAAAATGTCTTAAAAATATTTTTATTGTTTATAACAACAAAATGTGAAAGACGTGAATAAGAAAAAGCCAACACATCATGTTAAGTACATGACGATGCTCAATCAAGAATCTTTTCCTTAAACTCAACCTAATAAGCAGTGTTGCTGGTTTGTAAGATATCTTATGAACAGTTGTATGTGGATACATTGGTTTCAAATACCCTCTCAATTTCAAAGCATATCTGAAACGTCTTAAATTCTGATCACTGCCCTTTCCCAGTTCAAATAACCCTATTTAGACTCACCGGTGTGATCCCACATCAAAAACTCTCAGACAGAGCTGAACCTAAGGCTGTGTATGATCTCCAACATACAGCACCAGTTGTAAGCTCATCAAACCATTTCTAAATTTTCCTCCAAGAAGTCCTCTCTAACCAGACACCTCAGCCATTTTGTCAATGGAGCCTGTTGAGGTGTGTTCAGACCAAAGGCAAAGCAAATTTTTCAAGCAGCCCAATAACAGAAAGTCAATGAAAAGATGTCAATAGACACAAACAAGTATCCGCATAAGTTGAAGAAACTATTGTCAGGCATATTGGTAGGCATCCAAAACTCTGACTCAATGTCAGTACGGTACAGACAGAACAAGAAAAAAGGACTCAGGGAAAAGCGAATGATAACATGGTAGGTTCTGCAAATATGTGATTCTATTTCTGACTTGTGTAAGCTTTATTGTTGAGTTCCTTCTTAGCAAAATGCTCTTAGAAATTTAAGCTGGGCTTCTGTTGTAAAAAAGGATAAAAATGAGAGGAGTAAAGTGATATATGCTGCCATGGACAATGTGAAAATTTTAAAAATTAAGGCTAAATCAGATCAAACAACCTCATTTTCACTGTGTTCACAACTGATTCCAGCTTTTTCTTGTACTTTACTACAAACTGAGTTAGCATTAGCTATTGGCTGCCTATCCTAGTCAGTTAGCACAATTGTTAGCAAATATATGCAAATTCTGAAATAGTCCAAAGAAATACTTAAGTGGCTGAATTTGCGCAATTAATACTAGAAGCAAATTTGCTTTGTGCTTGTTTTGAGCATACTACACAGCCTTGGAGACTGATCAGAAGACCTACTTATGTATCAATTTTCTGACTTGAAACTTCCTTTCCTCTCAGATTTCAATGTCCTCACAATGCAGTCCATTAGGGAAAAAAAGCAATGCCACAAAAGCTGTTGCAAATTTGTGTAATTTAGGCTGCAATAATCACATGAAACAATAAAATCCTGGAGGGATGGAGAAAAAAAAAGAAGAGAAATCTGATGAGAAATTTTTTCTATTATCTCAGTGAATTGGCAAAATCCTTTCTACAGACTACAGTGCATGTTGATGGTAATGAAGGGACATGTCACCCAGTGCAACAGCGTGACTCACTGATGTGTTTTTAACAACAATGGAGCTCTATGGCGCAGAGGAAGAAGATATATCAGACTTTGATACACACGCTTGTTAGAAGGATCAATTCATTGTTGGTGTGTGTCACATGCGCATGGGATTTATTGAGAAAAATATAGAATTGCACCTCGCTCTTTCACTGTTCCTTCAAAGTTGACACCAAATGACTTTAGTCGGATGTTTTAAGGTGCTTTTTGTGTGAGTGAGCCCTCTGATGATTCCCTGTAAAGCTTAATGAAAACACTTCATTTGCAGTCATTACTGCGAACCATTGTAATCAGTATCTTCTGTTAGATGACAGTGCCTGATTGCTGTTTATGTCTCTTAGTTAATACTTCGGCAAACTCACAGAGCAACACTATTTACTGTTGAGGCTGCTAAATGTTTAAAGAAATGTCTCAGGTGAGCCGACAGAGCTTTACTCCGTCTCTTATCGCTGCTGCGCTGATTGACAGACGCTTTGTCTGAGGGGTGTGTTCAGGCGGAAAGGCCTTTGAGATCGTGTGTTTGCGTGTGTGTGTGTGTGTGTGTGAATTTCTCAGCAGTGGCATGCTGGAGCAGCGCCTGAGGAAAGGGAAAGAGAGGTCAAAGTACAAGGTAGACCTGTCACCTCTCTCTCTGTCTCTCTCCTCATCCTTTCATTCCCGTCGCTGTGTGTTTCCTCTGTGGCTTCACAAAGCAAAGCTCCTCTTCCTCCTTCCTTCTCAGTTCTGCCTTTTCTTTTCTCCTACATTTCCACTGTTTTTGTTGCTTTTACCCTTTTTATTTCTGTTTCTCTTCTGTCTTAGTGCACTCTTTTTCCTCCTTGTCTCTCCTTTCATCCACCCCTCCTTGCTGTATTCTATTCCTCTCATCTTTCCCTCCTCTCCTTCTGTTTTGTTCTCTCTTTTTGTCTCCTATCCTCTCCTTTGCTTTCTTTAGTTTGGTTTCTGCCTCTTCTCTTTCTCAGTCCTTACCTGCACTCTTTTTATTCCTTTTCGTTTTTGTCGCTGTCATTTCTTGCAGGCTAACTCCTTTTCTTTCTTCTTTCACCTGCCTCTCCTTCCTGTGTTTTGTTTCTCTCCTTTTTTCCTTCTCTTCCTCCTTTTTGTTTCTTTTTCTGTCTCCTATCCTCTCCTTACTTTCCTTATTTTTGATCTGCCTTTCTTCTGTCTGTCTTTTCTTGCTCTCTTTTTCTTCTGATTCTTTCTTCACACATATTCTACTTGCTGCATTCTCTCCATCTTTCTTCCTCCCCCTGCTTTTTTTGTCTTCTATCCTCTCCTTGCTTTCCTTTTTTTGAGTTTCCCTGTTTTCTTCTCCTCTCTTCCTTTGTTCTCTCCCTTTCTTTCCATTCCCCCCTTTCCCATCTTTCCCTCCTCTGTCTCTGTGCCCTCCACCATCACTTGCGCCCCTGCAGATGGAAGTTGATTTTACACGTTCCAAGAAAAAGGAACGGAACAGAGAGAGAGAGAGAGAGGAAAAAAAATTAGTGTCAGCAAAAGATTTATAAGACATAGAAAATCAAGAGCCGGCGATTCTCTCTGCTATGTTTGTGCTCCAGGGTCTTTTCTGTTCTCGCTATAGCACACTATTTCTATCACTGCCTGGTACCCCCACTTCCCCACCCCAACACACACACACACTCACACACACACACACACACACATACACACTCCACCCCCCAGGAATCTGTCAGATGATAAAGAGATGTTGTCAGGGACTGATTATTAGCCTCCCAACTAAAAACAAGTAAAACATCAAACGCACAAAGACCACACGGGGACTTGGCCTTATTTTTTTCCCCTAATTTCTCCTCCATACATCTATCTCTTCTGCTCCCTCTCCAACTCTCATTTTGTGTCTGTGTTGGTGTTAGAAGTAGCGTGTGTTTTGCGCCTGCTGGGGAGCTATTTGATTTGTTCTGCCGTTTTAGAGCTCATATTGTTTCTGGTGTGTTGTTTTTATTATGACGGCTTTATTCATATCGGTGCCTGTGGCAGCTCGGGTCCCGGTCCTGAGTCACCGGGGATGGGAGATGGGGACGGGGATAGAGCAATAAAGCAAGAAAGAGCTGCATCGGCTCAATACGTGGCAGGCAGTATGTGTGCAAATGCATGTGCGTGTGTGTGAGCGCGTGCGGTTATGTGTGGCTCTGCTGACGTGGGTGGGAACGATGAAGTGCAAGTCTCAAATTATAACAAAAAGCTTTACCCCAATTTTCTTTGCAATCTCGCTTGCCTGATCCCCGCACGCACACTTGCGCACAAACACACACATCACACACTTGGCACTTGATGTTCATTAAACAATGAGAGACAAGTGTGTAATTTGTCATTCAGCATGGCTGTAGAATAGGGACGGCGGCAGGGAGAAGAGGATCACTCCATTCATCACCGTGATAAAGTTAGACTGATGCGTCGTATATCAACGCCTCTTCCCCCTTCAGTCATTGTTAGGATGACCCGGAGACAGGTGAGTCGCAACCAGTGGGACAAATCATCATCTGTCAATGACTTCAAAAAAACAAATAGACAAGACAAAAAAATAACAAGGTCCAACAGCAGCTGCTGTTTTTCTGAACAAACCCAATCTGCTAAAACACCGTTTATGCTCTTTACTGGCCCATCATCTGCTCTGAGTCCAAAAAACATGAAATACACTGCCTATTTGTATTGTGTTAACCTTTTGATACATGAGCAAACTGGCATGATTTCTTTCAACAATCTTAACAAAAATTGCCCAAAATAAGCAATAAAAAATAAGCAAAAAAAAAAAAAAAAATAGGGAAAATTATATTTCCATTTATCATAATTACATATTCAAAATTATCTTGCACTTATTCCACATCATTTCCTTGTTTGCTTTTCTTGTTTTAATTCCTTTCATTTCATTTTTCACTAATTTCTTGCTATTTTTTTGGTTATTCCTTCTTTCATTGCTCCTTCCCATATTTTTAAAAAGAATCAAACCAATTTGCACAGGTTTCTTTTAAAACATGGGGAAAAGGCAATGAGCAAGTTTGCAAGAGTTGTTCCACAAATTGCAAGAAATTAGTAGATTTAGAAAATTATTTTTTAAGATGCTAAAAAAGCTAGGGAAAATATATATTTATAATGGTGATAATTATAAGGATGCTACAGAGTTATTATAATTTTAAGCACTTTTCCAGTCATTTCCTTGTTTTTTCTTGTTTTAAAATAATTTTCAGCAATTTTTCTTGTACTTTTTACTAAGTTTTCTTTTGCTAATACTTGGGTCATTTCTTATTGTATTGATTATTGCCTTCCTCCCATGTTTTGGAAAGAAATCAAGACAATATGCTCATGTTTCAAAGGGTTAAGGACCAGCATTATGCTAATATGTTAACGGCTACTCATGAACACCTACCACAGCTCTGCCTTTTGTGCTCCCAGGACTTTATTATGCCTCTGCAGCTGCTGTCCGACCTTGTTAAACAAAGTGCCGTTTTCAAAAGAGGGAAGGAAGGAAGCAAGGAGTAAAGTGAGGAATCGAGGGGATGCTACTGACAAACGTGAAGTCCATTTCTTCACTATGTTTCCTAGGATTTTTACAGCGATCAGTCCAGGACTGTTGGCAGGTCCATCATATGTGAGTGTGCATGGTGCATGTATGTGTGCATGTGTGTGTGTGTGTGTGTGTGTGTGTCTTCTCTAACTCCTCTGTTCTAGCCCCAGCTGAGGGAGGCAGACAGGAGCAGGAGGAGCAGTAGTATGACTTTAGGAGGGCCAGTGTTGAGGGATGCAGCCCCACCTGTCCCAGAGGAGCCCAGGTTGGAGACGGTGGCCTTCTCGGAGTACAGCGGGATGACGTCAAACTGGCCACCTTCATCGGTCTCCTCCTCCGTTTGCGTCAGCTCTTCCTCTTCCTCACTCTCCACCACCTGACAGGGAGGAGACAGTGAAAAACTGTTGGCACATTCCTCTTTTTAGACATTTTCACAATTCTAAAAACAAATAGCAGATACAAGCACCCCACTGCATTAGGAAATGTTCTCAGATAAGGTTGATTTATCTGAATTTTTTTGGGGTGAATACTTGTGCCTATTTTGGTAACTCAAAATTTGTAATAAATAGCTTTGAAAAGAATATTGAACTTTAATGTTAAGATCCAAAATTTCATGCCGCGACCTTCAGACAGGTGCATCAGGAAGTTGGTTCGAAATTGGTATATTTAGGCATCGCTTCCTCTAAGTTTTCATTGAGACACTCAAGTGTTAACTGTTAATAGTTTATTTGTAATTCTGTTGTTTCTGTTGTTATACATGTATGCAGCCAGGCCTTCTTTAAAATTATTATTGTTTTAGATTTTATTAATTTCTTTAGTTTTTGATTACATTTTTTGTTGTTGTGTGTTTGTTTGTTTTTGTTTTTTTCTCACTCTCTCCATCTGTTCTTTCTTTTCATTGTTTGATTATTTCTTCTCATCATAAGAAAACACACATCGCATGTATACAATTTTTCAACATACACTTCTGATTTATTTTTGATTTTATTTGACCTCTCTCCCACTTTATTGTAAAAAAACACAGAAAAATATAATGAAGGTATGCTGTGCTGTATGATGTGCACCAATTTTGATTCTAATAAAAATTTAAATGAAAAACAAGGAAAAAGAAATTTGTAATTCTCATTTTTATATTATAATTTTAAATGGTTCGACTGATTTGATCAAACTGAATACATATGACCTAATCTGAATTGAAAATGAGCTTTTATTGAAAGAAAGAAGAAAGAAATTAATTCAGTCAAGCAGTGGTGAAAGGGGAAGTCATCTCTCTTGAGACGGCATTGAAGCACTTTAAAAGAACAAACAAGCTTCAATCAAGCAAGTTTCAATCAGCTCATCCCGTATGATGCATGGTGTGCAGCCATTTTTTAGGACCACTCAAATTATTTTTGGGGCACTAAGCAGAATTGATTTGCCCCCCATCTCAATATTAAAATCACTGAAAGAAAGAGAATAAATTGTCGTGATCAAACAAGCAATCAGTGCACTTTTTTTGCATTTAATTTGTATTTTGTAATTTGCATGAGAAGTGAATTATGAAGAAAACAAAAGACTTTGTATTTTAAGTTTGTTTGTTTGGGGCGGACATTTTATAATCAAGCTGAGTCTGATATTTTTCTACAGCCCTCGGCCAACTCACTTCTGGAGCCAAATTGTTTTTGTTCTAATTATTCTTCTTTCCTCTTATTCCTTTTCCCATCTATAAGTATTTCTGCAGCAAAAGCCTTAAGACAAAAACGAATCTAAACTGGCAGACTGCAAATTCCACCCGCTACTCAGGCCCAGAAATGACACTCAATGACCTCAAGGTGGCGCTGTAACAAATAAATTTGCTTTTTTTGCAGTTGTCTAAAAAACATGGCTTACAGTCAAGATTATTTAACAATATTATTTTCTGAATGTATTTGCATCTTTGCCCAATGATATTCTGCTTTAAAAATGTCAACTTTTGCAACTTTTTCTCAGTTTTCTTTTAATCCTTTTATTGTTAATTTGCCCCAGATTGTTGGTCCAGCTGTTCAGAAACTTTGACAGAATCATTTACAGACATTCCTGACCTTAAGCTATTAATACATTCTGATATGTCAATCCATTTTGAAGTTATACATTTTTAAACGTTTTTCTTTAAGTTCAATTTTATATATTTATAAGTTGTTATTGATCAAAAATGGCTTAAGTGATTATAACCAAACTCGATGCACATGTGCAGATGCTTTGTTGCTAAGCAGTCTTGGGTTATTCTGCCACTAGAAGGCACCACAAATATAAAAAGTTTATATGTCTTAATCAGCTGCTGGGATACTGTATGTATGAAACTTGGCTTGCACCATCTGGGGTCATGACTCAGTCAATGCACAAAATTTTGTTGATTTAATTACTTGAAGTGGGTGTGTATTATTAAAATAAATCTACATTTGTTGAAATTTCATTTTCCGAACTTAAAAAATTCACAATAAATCGCCAAGACATCGTACAGCGCTTAAAGTTTTCAGCACATCCCCTGAATTATGACAAAAGTTTGCCTCACTGCAAATCTACAGGACACACAAACAGACAACTGTTGTCCCTCTTGAGTTTCGGATCTGAAAATGCATCTAGGGGTCTTTCTAAAGGACAGTTATAAAAAACATATTTTGTTATTTAATTTGGAGGATTTGACTTTTATTTTGTTGTGTCCCTGCTGTGTGCAAGTATAAGACAGACGCAATTTTAAATGCAGGTTTGATATTTTTTATCAAATTTGAAATTGAGATTGAAATTCATAATACAATGCTACATTCCATATAGTATTAATGATGCCATTTTTTGGCAGACATTTAGCTGTAAAAAGCACATAAACACATTTATAATACAGATTATTGTTCCATATGTGCTTGAACAAAAATCAGCCAATAGAAATCTGATGTCATATTTTATTACACATATTTGTGTTTGCTTTTCTATTAAACATGATGTAGAATGCATCATGTGTGTCCATGAGCACTTTGAAGTTAAGTCTTTATTTAAAACTTTAATGCTGTTGATGAATATGATTCACTGCGGTGTTATGGGTGTTGACGCCCAGCTGTTCAGCCTCAGTGATATGCACCAACATCTGGAGCAGCCCAGGGCCCGATGCAGGGTTATTGTGCGCAGATTGTTCTTCTGCTGATAATAATACAACAGCATCATTTCATTGAAATACTGCCTGTGATACCTGCTTGTTTCATGGCATTCTGATGTTTTTGACTCATTTTTAACTTTTCATCAGCGAGTGTGACAGTTGCAGAAGCTGTAAATTAGGCAGTCGTCTCGCTCTCCTCCAGGGTAGAAACACATTATGGGTTGGCTCTTTTCACTTTTACAAAGTGATGTGAAAATAATTTAGCAGTGAAGTAGATTCTGATATGTATTGTGTACAGTGTTTGATAGTTGTTTAAAATGTATTTTAGCCTGAGCAGCAGGAAAAGAACCTTCTTTCTCGACTGTTCTCCAGTCTGCAGTTATTCTTAGTCACCATCTTGTACTGCGAGTCTTGTGACCTTTCCTTTGATCTGCTGCTTTTATAACACATTGGTAGGGGACAGAAAAAGCCTCAAGAACATTGTTAATATTTCTTTGAAGATAATTGCAGTGAAGAAGACAGATTGGGTTCCTTTTAGGACCAGCACATGTCCAGGGAACACGGTCATGTACTTATTATATACAGTGCTGCTACAGTATGTCAGGGGTCGCATGCTCAGTTGCTGTTGTAAGAATGAATATAGTTGTTAAAGTAATTCATTGTAGATTCACTTTCCACCTTATATTAATATGTTATGTGTATCTGATAGAGAAATGCATCTTAATACATGAGTAAATTAACAAAGAATGCTTTGGACTTTTGCCTGAACCTAACCCTCGTGACAGTCACCGCTGTTGTGTAAACATAAAGACCCCGCTGCATCATCCCATCATGTGCATTTGTTGAAATAATGGAAACAGCATCCCAGAACATAAACAAGTGACCATATAGATACCTGAAATGTCATAGGTGGACACAGAGGGTCACTGACAGAGCGGCACCGTGTGACGAGTTAAGATGAGAACATGTTGTGTATTCAGAATGTGAGTGGATCAGCCAGACCACAGCTTCACATGGTCTGACTGGAACTGAATTCACATAACTCACATAATTCGCTGGAGCAATATCACTTTTCACATGCTGTTTTCAGACGCCTTTCACAAGAAGAAGAAGGGGGAAAAAAAGCAATGAGCAACTTACTAGTAGATTTGGAATTTAAAAAAAAAGTTTTATAGCTAGGCAAAAAATGTCCGCGGGGAACAAAAAAGACAGAAAAAGCTTGGGAAAAATATATTTATAATTCAAAATTCAAACTGACATATTAAAAATATATTAAAGAATTATTATATTTTTTGAGGGTTTTTTTCCAGCTCATTTCCTTGTTTTTATTTCCTTCTCATCTTTTATTTTCAGATAATTTGCCTGTGCTTTTTATTAGTTTCTTGCCAATTTTGGGGGTCATTTCTTTTTTCATTGCTCATGGTCTTCCTCCTGTGTTTCTGAAAGAAATCAAGACAATTTGCTCAGTTTTTAAGGGGTTAAAGAAAAACAATAGATGCGGGACTGTCAAATTCTGGGCCATTACTGATACGATTTTGTTGTGTTATTGTCAATTCTTTTGCTTTTGGTATTTGCTTCTTCCTTTGTGCCAGGAAAAGGAAGAGATATTTATTATTTTAATGAAAAAACAGATCAATTTAGAAGCCACGCAGCTCCATCATTACACTATCACTAAACAAGTCAATCCTACAAATTTATTAAACAGCTTTTAATATGACTTTTTACGTTAAAAATAACTGCCTCAAAAGCCTTTTTACAATATACTAGAGTAGTGCTCGTTCAAAATATATTAAAATTCCAAAATAGAGAAATAGTGAAAAGGAAAGCAAAACAACGTTTGCCTTGGCCCCAAAATCACTAAATCCGCCCATGAAAAATACACCTTTAAATATTAGCGGAGGTATTAATTTCTAAATAAGAGTATTTTTCACTTTTTTTTAGCTTAGCTTGCAGCTTTTTTCCAGGATTGCTTATCCAAACTATTTCACACATGACTCTACATTTCCTCAGATCTGATTCTCAAAGTTTTATCGCTGGTGCTTGAAATGTTTGACTTTGCTACAATGTAACATCTTTCTGCTCAGTTCCAGAGAGCCCTGCGGCTGGCCACTGGCTGTCATGTAATGCAGAGCACGTGGAACAAAATGCAGGACACTGCAGACAACTGCAACTCAAACAGATCTCTTTTTTTCCAGGTCGGAACGAGAAAAACAGAACATCACCAAATCATAGATCCAACAGAGACTAAACCGAAAAGCAAAAAATACAAACCAGACTGACAAGCAGATGAAGTACAGGTGGAGAAAAAGAGCGGAGAAGCTCAGGTGAGGAGAATAAGGTGATGAGGCAGAAGAACGGGTAGAGAGCTGATTGGCTGGGAGAAACTTAGGAGCAGGAAGGACTAATGAGGCTGATACAGGACAGCTGTGACAGAAAAAAGGCGGGAAACAAGGAAAACAACGAAGGTGGAAAGACATACGCAAATGAGCAGCGAAATCTGGTTTGCTGGGTGTTTATCGGGCAACTGCAGACCAGATTTCACTGCACGTGTGCTGCACCCCAGTTGTGCGACATCATTGGAAACCGTGACTTTTCCTCTTTCCACCCTCCGTGGAAAAAAGTAGGAAAAGCTAACGCTGCAGTCATTTGATGTTGGAAGGTTGTAGTTTCCGAGATGGGAAGTCATTATTTGGACTTTGTTGTGTTTGTGTAATTTGAGGTGGTGGAGTGGGAAAAACATGGAAGCTACAAAGAAGATAAGTTGCATTAAGGGTGTTTAAACAATCAGTTGATAGATGTTTGTATTTTAATTGTTTTATATATATATATCACATATATTACTTTTATATGTTTTTCTATTTCATGTAAATCACTCTACATACACAGCAGTTAACATTAATACCATATTACACTTTAAATGTGATCAAGAATTTATATTTAATACGTGAATTAATAAAAATTTTTCTTAGCATTGAATAAACATTGACTTTTGTCCACCATGTTTATGCACTTATGATGTCAAGTCGGCAACTCTTGTTGTAAAATAAAGTTGTTATCAATGTTAGTATACTCATCTGGCATGTTTTATAGTTACACGTTTGCTTGCGTGCTACAGCTAATAGATGCATATACTAAAATGTCCAACTGCTAAAAGTAAAGAAAAAAAAAGAAATTGCATCATTCTTTTATATTCTCTGACTGGCTGGATAGCACACTGTCAGTAAAAATAACCCTTTGAAACCTGAGCATATTGGCTTGATTAAAAAAAACAAAACAACATGGGAATAAGGCCATGAGCAACGAAAGAAGAAATTACCCAAAATTTAGCAAAAAGCACAAGGAAAAACAAAAGAAAAGAAAAAAAAAACAAGGAAACGACCATAAAAGCAGAAGATCATAATAACGCCAATGTAATATTACTATAATTAAAATTATATATTTCCCTGTTTTTTTCTTCATCTTGCCCTAGACATTTTTTCTAGCTTCTTAAAAATAATTTTCTTGCAATTTGTGGAGCAGCTTTTGCAAACATACTCATTGGCTTTTCCCCATGTTTTGAAAGAGATCTGTGCAAATTTGCACGATTTCTTTAAAAAAACATCTGAAGAAAGCAATGTGCAATTACCGAAAAAAAAACAAAATATGTATTAAGATAAACAATTTTTCCTAGCTTTTTTGTCTTTTTTCCTCTACATATTTTTCCCTAGCTTTTTGAAAAATGAACTTTCTAAATCTTCTTATTTCTTGCAATCGCGGAACATTTCTTACCAAGTTACTAGTTGCCTTTTCTTCTCCATGCTTTTGGAAGAAAATGCACTAATTTGCTCTGGATTCAAAGGTTTAAATACTAGATGCTACCTATAAGAAAAGTGATGTTGCTCCAGGTTTCAAAGGGTTTACAGGCTACTGGTATTCAGAGCCACATTGAAATCCCACCTCACTCCATATTTGATGACATTCCTTGTGGAAATGTAACATTTGAAACAAAGAGCACTCGCCTGTGTTTCTAAATTTGACATTTTTCTTCCCACTGCCTGAGCAGATACTCAGCTTTCTGAAGTGAAGCCTTTCAAACTGGAAGAAAATCACTCCGGAGAAACAAGCCAAAGCTCCTCAGAAAGACAAGGCGAGCAGCTGGGTGACCGACGGATGAGGAGATGTGGAGCAGGTACGGATGAAGGGGGATGGTGGGGCGCAGAGAGTGAAGACTTGCAACACGTTCTCATCCCCAACTCGTCACATGGTGCCGCTCTGTCAGTGACCTTCTGTGTCTACCTATGACGTTTTAGGTTTCCCTCTGCGTCAGCTGTTTATGTTCGGGGATGCCATTACCGTGATGTCATAAATGCACATGATGGGATGATGCAGCACGGTCCTTATGATTGCACAACAACGTGGACTGTCACAGTGGTTGGAATTTGGCAACAAAGTCATGAATGGTTCAATTAAGACAAAAGCACATGATAATGTGTATAAAAAAAACCCACATACACCACCACACAGGAAGTGAAGTTCAAACTATCGCATGAAAACTGGTTGTTTGTGGGACCCATCCACCTCCTCATCTGCCCGCCCTATAAGCAAACTTGCACTCCTTATATTCTGTGGTTACTGGTAGTGTTATAACCTGATGCTGTCTTTCAATGTTTCAGGCGCAAGCAACAAGTTTCCGTCTGGCAGCGTTGTGTAGTGACGCCGCCTGTGAACGTTACACGTGGACATGCCCGCTGCCATCTGGCTGTCCATCAGCATATGATAACAACGCCACTGGTTTCATCCTGCCACTTTGTCAAGTGACGCTGTGAATGTGAACGCATCTAGTGCCTTCAGGCCATCCACTTACGTTCAATAACAACACCACCCGTTCTGTCTGACCACGTTATTATCTGACGCTGTCCATGGGCATTGCATGTGGACGCAGAAGGTGGCTTTTGCAAGCAAATACAGAGTGGCACAATTTGACAAGTTCGGAATGAGAATGGGCTGAGACTTGAGGATGCAAGAGAGAATAAACTGAGAGCAGAAAGAAAAGAACAAATGAGTAAAAGAGGAAAAGGTAGGAACTGAGAAAAGGACAGACGGAGGAAAGACGGAGGAAAGTGGGAGATTTAGGGGAAGGATGAAGAGGGGGGGGGGGGGGGGAACATATGGGCATGAATAAATTCATACTAATGAAGCCTGACTGATGCACTGCTTCCAACCAACACCTCATCTAATCCGCTCACTGGGAGAGAGACACAGACGGACACAGAGATGGAGAGAGAGAAGAGAGAGAGCAAGTGGAGGAGGGCAACTGCGGAAGAGAGAGAGAGTTGGAATCCCCTCTTGTCTGGCGGCCCAGATTATCTCTGGCAGTGAGGCATGCTGGGAGCCAGGGAGCCACAGCCACGGCAGATTGTGGTCTGGCCAAGGTTACAGTAGCCAGGACCGCGATTGGATTGGACCACGTTTAATGGTCAGTGATGGACAAGGGCAGCCAGGAGCTGTGGTGCTCTCAAAACATATGTGTTCACAGCACATTTCAGCATGTCTGCGGGTCGGCTACTGTCTGCACATTACTGAGCTGGCACACGCACACATGATCAAAAAAAGGACTGGAATCAAAGCACTTGAGGGCCAAGACTTGTCTGAGCGCCACAGACTGTGTGAAACCTGATTGGTTGGGGGAGGACAGTTTGAACATTTGTTTGGTTGTAGTTGAGGTCTGACTCTGATCCCCTCACCACCCACCTGCTGAGCACCACCAAAACATGATTATGAACTGAAGGATCACTTGTTTGAGACTGGAACATTTTCACACCTAAACTGGCTGGATCTGAAAATGCCATTTATGTGTAAAAAACAACGTCCAGAGGTTTTCAAACTGTGAGGTCTGCCTGCAAATTCATTCCCAGCACCGTGACAAGGGAGCTGGAGAATGAAATATTCACTATTCAGTCATTTCACTCATTGTTCCGGACAGCATTTTAACCATGGTGAAAATAACAGGATGTGATCTGTAATAGACATTCAGCAGGACAAAAGTGTCCACAGCAGGGAGTCGGAAAGCTGAAGAGGCTGCAAAGATACTGCAGGAGGTGAACTGGAGTCAACTACAATTGCCACCATGTTGTATGCTGCTGTGCAGAAGTCAAGCTGCACTTAAGTTTACATCCATGTCAGTGACCTTCTGTGTCTACCTATGAAGTTTTCGGTATCCTTCTGTTTACGCTCTGGGATGCCGGTATGGCGATGTCAACAAATGCGCATGATGAGATGAAGCAGCATGGTCCTTAAGTTTACACAGCGCGGACTGTCACGATGGTCGGGATTAGGCAAAAAGTCACAAATAGTTGAATTTAGGTAAAAGAGGTGCATGGTAAGGTGTAGAAAAGAAAAACCACACACCCACATGGAAGGCTAACTCCAGACTCCTGCTCGAAGTTGTTTGTAGGACCCATCCACCTCCCTCATGCCAGTCCTATAAGCACACTTGTGCTCCTTATATTCCATGGTTACTGGCAGTGTTATTACCTGACGCTGTCCTTCAGCCATTCATACACACACAGTTTTGGGCAAATAAGGCACTTGGTGAGGTGTAGAAAAAAAGTCTGTTGTTTGTTGATCCCATCCATCATGTACTTACACTGGTTATATTACGTTGTCACCAGCAGTGTTATTACATGATCTGTAGTTACCTTTTATACGCACTCAACCAACAAACCCCAGACTTTCATGCACGAGTTGGATGTTTGCTTCCCATCTGAATATATGATTTTCCTACACCTTACCATGTGCTCTTTTTGCATCCTAACCATTTGTTCCAGCATGTGCGTCTGTTGACGTCCCTGCATCAGTTGCAATGTGCCTTTGTCGGCCAAATGCTGCATACTCTCGCCACGACAAACAACAGTCACCATTTTCTTTTGAACAAATCAAATGACCACAGAAAAACAGATGAAAGTTCTTTCTATCCATTCTATTTATATGAGAATGCCTTCATCAGCAGTTTAGAGTCCTCGCTCTTTTACAATGTCTTCACAGGTGACCGTGCTTAAAAGATTTGGGGCCCTGTTTGAGAGTAAATGTGTTCAAACAAAAGACGAGTACAGCTCTGGTGTTCTTTTGAACACTTTGTTTGGATGGCTGGTGGAAGCTGTTTGCTCTCAGCTTAAACCAAGCTCCTCTCAGCTGTCATTGAAAGATGGCAAATCACTTATATATTTCTATACCCAACTTCCCCCAGGTTTACAGGTGAAGATCGCACATTTGTTTGTAGGGCTAGATAACTTCTACTGCGTTCATGAGGCCTCTCCCATCATCTGGACCACAGCAGTGCTAAAAACACTGCTCCTGCTGGATCGTACACACACTCTGTAAAATCTTTTGAGTGCTTTGATAACTCCTGCCTCAGAGCTGCTGCTTTGATCTTCAAATCAAATCCCGACTTACTATTGTGTTCCACAGATGAGAGGTTTGATCTCCTCGTTAGGACCACAGCTACCAGATCAATCCTAACCATTACTGAGTGCATCACTGAAAATGAATACATCACTCTTTCACCTTCATGTCATTTGCAACTTCCCTCAAAACATTCCTCCTTTTTTTCTATTTGCATACATTATATGGTATTTATTAGGTTTGTGTGAAATGTCTGCATTAGTGCACCATATCTTGTACTGCACAGGAATGGCTTCCTGCTGCTGCCTTACAGTAAAAGCCTTTCCAGCTGCACAGCTGCGTTTACTGCAACCTTTATGTCCGTCATTTTATATCTCTCAGGTCCTTATAATAAATCTAAATCAATCATTACATCGAATGACTACTTTGTCTTTTATACTGCACCTTGAAGCATTTAACGTTCCCCTGTGGAGTTTAAACAAACTAAAGTTATGTTCATTTCACTTTCAGTTAATCACCATAATGCATGTCCTCGAGCTCTAACTAATATTTTGAATGCATTTCCTTCCCTACTGTAAAAACATTCTAATACTTACATACATGGTCATATTTTATACCCTTATAGTATGGTTCAGGTCAGTTTTGACCCAGCCCAAAAATCTTGTGATAACAAGGGTCTATACAAAAGTTTGAACCACAGATGTATTTAGAATGTATAAGTAGCCTACGTGACATTAATAATTGGGTGATTGATTCTTAATTATGTTTCAGAGAACAGGAGAGTGTATTTTTTACACCATATGGAGAAAAAACTTTAAATGCACAACATTGTGTCTTATTTTAGCTATGACAAAAACATAAAGTAGATAAATAATGATTTGAATATACACTCAACAGCCACTTATTTAGGTACACCTTGCTAGTACCGGGTTGGACCCTCTTTTGCCTTCAGAACCGTTTTAATTCTTTATGGCATAGATTCAACAAGGTGCTGGAAACATTTCTCAGAGATCTGTCAGCCGCACATCCATGATTTCAATCTCCTTTTCCACCTCATTCCGAAGGTGAGCTACTGTCGTCATGTCACGTCATGTCACGCCACGCCACGCCACGCCACGCCACGCCACGCCACGCCACGCCACGCCACGCCACGTCACGCCACGTCATGTAACAAAACTGCTCCCAAAAACAAATGATAAGCATTTAGCCATTTCATTAGCTCATAGCCCCTTTCTAACCTGTATTCATGAGGCTTATAACAGCCATTCAATTAAGTAATAACATCAAAATAAAAAAATTAAAAATCTAATATGTTTTGTTAAACTGTGACCAAAACTTCTAAAGACAAACTACAGTCTCCTTTAGAAATCCTTGTTTTTTGTAAGGGTGTCAAAACTAGTTTCCACACATAGGTGAAATTGTGAGATAGAGGACATGTGGTTGTTTGTATTAAATTGAAATTAAAATTAAAATCTAAATTAAATTGAATCGACAAATGCAAATTGAAGGACTTGGCAAATATATATAGAAGAACATCTGTATACACAAACTTAATCTTGTGTTGTCACAAACAAAAAGTGAATAGTAAGAGTAAAAATAATAAAACTGATTTTTTAAAAAAAAGTCCCAGCAATGGAGATAAAACAAATACAATAAATAAAGAACAGACAGTGTGACAGTGACAAGATGAGCTCAAACAAAAGATAATAGAAAAGGCCTGGGGATAGAAGTCTGAAAGTTAATTTAAAATGTGAAGGCGATGAGCGTGATGAGCTGGAGTGTACTCACGATGTTGTTGTGCTCAGGCAGGTGGTTGTTGCTCAGCAGCTCATCCTCCTGAACCAGCGGGGAGGGCCTGGGAGCAGGAGGGGGGGTGATGTCTGCAGGCAGGGTGCCGGGGCTCCCCATCCAACTGATAGAGTTACCTGCACGGAGACACAGCCTCATCACTGCCTCTGCGTGTGTGTGTGTTTCAGTGTGTTTTTGCGCTCGGCTGGCCCGCGTGCTGCGATGCTGCATCTGAGTGGGCGTGAACCTACATATCTATTTGGCAGCTTTATTGTTTGAGCTGTCGGCAGCTTGATAAATCACCAAGCTTTATGGGAAGTGCATTGACACATCGATCCAGGCTTTAGTGTTTGGACATACAGGCTCAGTGTGTATCGACAGCCTTATTGACAGCTGCTGTGATTGAGTGACAGCTGGAGGGCTTTACCCTGCGGCGCCTCTCCTCACACCTCTTGAGCTCTGCAGAAGCCCAAAGCTGCAGATACACACTTTAAGACTCTTATGAATGCTAAATCTTGAGCATGTAGCTGACATATGAAGAGGTAGAGTTCAGATCGTGCTGTGAGCATCGCTGCGGGAGTCAACCACCCAGACAGATCCAGCAGACACCGCATCTAAAAAGTTTTTTCATTTATTCCTTTTGAGATGTTCCTCGGGGTATCTTTGACTGTGGCACATTAATTTTTGTTTTCATGATTCTGATCCTCAGATATATTATTAAAAACAGGCTTTTGAAAAACAATGAGGAAGCGATATGTTTGGTGAGTCTTCAAATCTCCCCGACAATCCCCAAAAGTCTAATTACTCAAGTGATTTAAAAAGCATCTGAAACAGCAAACAGAGCTTAATAGGGCAGTGACACATGCCATAAAACCATAAGTAATAAGATCCTTTTTTTTAGGATATTTTTAATAAAAAATGGTTCCACAAATTTAGCTTAAACTATGTCCTTTTTTTTAAATAAATAAAATCCTTACATGCAGTGAGGCTCTAAGGAATTCTTTCAACCCAACTTGCACAAATATCCTTAGCAGGAAAAATAAGCCGACTTTGGGGAATGTGCTTATTATTGTTATTTCCAAGAGTGAGATGAGAAGATTGATACAAATCTGTGTTGAGAACAGACCTGGGGCCAGATGTATAAAACTCTGTGAGTATGCACAAAGACAGAAATATGCCTTTGCTTTCTTTTTGTTCAGATTCATAAAGCCACACATACGACTGGTTCTGTTTGTAAATCTCAATTATTGTGGTGGGCGCATGTGCATGAGCCTCTCACAGTTTGTATTAATGGATGTAGAAACAATTCCGTTAGCATATTGATACTTGTGCCCAGTACACCACTTATCAGACCTGTCAATAGGCAGGTTTCCATTAACCCTCAAATTGCACAAATTGAAATTGTGAATGTGAAATATGCCCAATTTAAAAAAAACAAAACAAAAAAAAAAAACTCCTATTCATTGCAAAAAAAAAAGTTGTACGCTTACATGAGGTGGTATTTCATGAGAATCAAAAAAAGTCATATTTAGCCAACTGCATTAGAAACACTTTTTGCCTTTTATGGCTACAAGAGGTGTGATTGCATTGCCAAAGTTGAGCCGATTATCAAGAAGTTTTGAATCCACAATTTCTCTGTGAAATCGTGAACTGTCACCTCCCAAAAATCCCTCATACATGGCTGCTCAATCAAGAAGTCTATGTTCCCTTCAATCGGATGTCTAATGACGGCTAGTGCGGTGGCTGCAGTAGAAAGAAACTTGCTAATGTTTTGAAAATCTGTCACCATGCTTCTTGGAATGTTGTTGGGAGAGAAGTCGCATAACATTGCGAGAGTAGTGCCATCACTTAATGGAAACGCAGTGATCTCGCAATTGTGTTTTATTTACATTTCAATAAATATTGCAAAATTTTTGCACAAATCTAGAGAGATACAGTGAAGAAAGTGCAATTAGTTCTTCCTAAGTCATAAGTTCCTCTGTGCTCCAGTAACAGATGATAAGAAGTTTGGATGGCACCAATCCGTGAAGTCAATTTTCCATAATGGCCAAAGGTGGAATTACACCATCCTTGTCTATCATGAGGCCCAAAAAGACTTCTTCCCATAGATTTCCATCATGAAAAAGACGTGTGCCCCCACATCATTTTATTATCGAATTTGATCCATTTAGTCTGATAACATTTTAGAAAGTGTTAAAAAGCTGCACAGTTCAATAATTTTATCCCATTCAAGTTAGCTGGGCACTAAACTGAAAGTAAGCAGTTTGGCCGGCATAACTTAACTGTTCCCCACAATGCGGAAAATCAAAGTAATTTCATACCATCGAAAAAGACATTTTCTAGCCTCATATGCTGCTGAGCAACTTTTGTAGGAATGAACGGGCACCCGTCTCCAACATTGTATTCATGTCTATTAATACATCAATGGGCAGAGCCACAGTAAACTTGACCATTTTTAAAACAGAATTCAAAGACGGTTAAAGGGGGTTCTGTAACAGCCTTTAAAGACATATTATATAACAGTCAAATCCTAAGTTAGCTATGGTAAAAAAATGCAACCTAACTAGCTAGCTAATGTATAGCCATGTCAAAGTCATTCAAATGTAAATAAAAAGGGATTAAGATGAATCACTCATAAACAATTTAGAATAAATTAGTTAATAAACATGCCTTTGATTGAGATTATAAGGCCATGCAGCACATAAAAATTATAACGCAATATGTAAAACTGGCAACACACACACACACACACCACCAGCTCTAAAGCTCACTGACTAACGTGATGTCACTTTTTTGTTTAGTTTGTACCCAAACAGAGATGGAAAAAACAGTTTGGAAGAATTTCTTCCGAACAGCTTATCATCCACCCAACACTTCTGTGCAGTCTCCAGCTACAGAGTCTGTTGCCAGATTGGATTGCTTTTGGTCTCTGTACAGGTATGTTGGTACAAGCCTGGCAACCTCACTGTGACAACAAAACTCTGGTAAGCTGTGCACAGTCACGGTTTCCAACTGTTGTTTGCCACAAAATAGTTCCAGCACATTACTACATCTTACACGAAAAACTTGGCATTTTCTAATTTCACCTTGTGTATGGATTAAATAGACAAGATAAGAAATGTGTGAGCTTTAAAGGTGTTAATTATTATTATGTATATTATTGAAATTTAGACGGACCAAGGCTAGCTGTTCCTCCTGCCTCTGGTGTTTATGCTAAGCTAGGATAACCACGTCCTAATTTCAGCTCTCACATAAAGGAATGCTTTGCCAACAAAATGATCAATGATTCAATTTCAATTAATTTTAATTTCAGTTCATGGAGAATGTTAACCTTTTTTTAGATTCTCTGTCTAACATGAAAAAAGAAAGTTTGATCACAAATTCACATGCCATGAGTGATCATTATACATAATAATCAGTTTGCGGGTATGCAAATGATACTTCCAAAAATACTGAACTATTCATTTCAGGCACCTTAAAATGAACTAAACCCTTCACTTTTGGCTTGAGTGCCTCCTCCCTGGAATGTGAAACATGTTTAAAAAATTGGAACGGCTGGGAGAGGGCTAAGACACGCCCAGTCACCAAATCGTGCCACCTCTTGATCCACAGTACCTCCCTGTCTCCTGCACACTCACAAAATAGTTGTTTGGTGAGAGGGTGATGACTGGGTGATGACTGGGCGATGATAGGGGGCTTGGCTGGTGATAAAAAGCAGGCTCCTGCTACCATCATTAGCCAATAGAAAAGTATTTTGTATTTTGCAGTAGTAGGTTTCAACCTTTAGAGGTCAGTCACTATTTACATTTATACACAATATGTAGAATTCTAATAATTTAAACTCAAAGTCAAGAGTTGGACCTGAATCAAGCAACAACACTACTTAATAACCATATATATTACTTTTCCACTGAAAAAACAACAAGCAACAAATTATTTTTTTTCCATTGACCAACAGGATGAAGATGTGCCAGTCTCCTCCTATACTGCTGCAACATATGTTGCTTCAGACTGAAACACCTTCTAATCACATTTACTTTGTAGTATCTGTTTGTCTAAGGTTAGATTCATCTACAATATCCAAGTTTCACCTCCTCAGGACAGTGTGGCTCCTTTCTGTCTGATTTTCACCAGACATTTTAATAACCTCACTATAAAAACAACAACAATAAAAATGAGCTGAGGGGCCTTATTGAATTCCTGCTCTTATATGTGAATTAGTGCACACAAGTATCTATCAAGTGCAGTACACATAGTACAATCCATTTGGCATTTTAATCACATTTTGCTGATAGAATCCAAGAAGGACTCTGAATATATTAACTGGCCCAAGGTCGTGTAGAAATTATTTTGTGGTAATTGGACTAAATGCAGATTTAGGTGATACTTTGCTTTGTGTGTGCATATACCCATACAAAATTGCAACTAATCAAATTACCACAATCAAATGAACACACTTTGAACCAAAGACTTTGGTGGTCCTTGGTTGGTCTGGGGGTCTTTGCCCAGTTGGAAGCCCAGCCTTGACGTTAACAGTTTGGATTGGAATCAGGATTTGTTTAACCTAAGCAAAAAAAGGTTTCATTTTCCTGCTGGAAATGAAAAAAATAGGTTGGATACAAAATTTTATGATGGCAACACATCAACTGCAAAAACAGCTTACATTACAAACAAACAAGGCTGTCTGCCACCACGAACCTGTCAAGTAGCACCCACGATTTACGTCCCTGTCTTCCCCCGGCAACACAGAAGATCCATACAATCACCAAGTTTCAAGGTGGACACCCAAGATTACTGTCACCACCTCAGTATCTGACTAAATGTCTCCCCTTCTGCTCCTGTGTTATGATGTTGAGTAACAGTTAGAAAAGTGTTTTTGCAGAACATCATGGTGTCACAGTGAAGCTGACCTTTGTCTAATATGTTAAAATGATAAAGTGCTGACATTTGTCATTTGTGTGAATTTTTGATAGATTAGCACATGAATTTCTGACTTATGGCCAAAAAAGGTTTTCTGTATTACAGAGACTTTGACCTTTCACCTTCAGCCACCAAATTCTAACCATTTCATTGTTAAGTCCAGGTGGACGTTTGAGCAAAATTTAAAGAAATTCCCTCAAGATGTTTTTGAGATACCACTTTCACAAGTATGGGACAAACAAGGTCACTGTGACCTTGACCTTTGAACTCAACAAACTCTATTCAGTTCATGGGTGACTCAGAGTTGATGTTTGACGAAATTCCCAAAAGACGTTCTTAAAATATCTCGCTCATGAAAATGAGACAGATAAGGTCACACTGACCTTGTCCTTTGACCTATGACCACCAAATTGTAATCATTCCATCATGATATCCAAATGGATATTTGTGCCAAATTTGAAGAAATTCCCTCAAGGGGTTTTTGATATATCATGCTTGAGAAAATGGGACTGACGGATGGATGGATGGATGGACGGATGTATAAATTTAAAAATGGTTAGGTTTAGCATAAGAAGCACACAGTAAAGTGTAGAAAAAAAAACTCGCATCCACACAGGAAGCGAACTCTGGCCCCCCCCTTGAAAGTCAGTTGTTTGTGGGACCCATCTACAGTACCTCCCCACCCGCCGGACAGGCCTCTAAGCGCACTTGCAGACCTTATATTACATCATTAGAGACAGCGTTGTCACCTGATGCTGTCCTTCAGCGTTTCATGTGTACACAACCGGTAACACCTGGCCACGTGTGCGTTGCATGCGGATGCGTCCAGTGCTGTCTGGCTGTCTGCCAGAGTATAATAACAATGCCATTGCTTCTGTCCCAGCGCGTTCTTCTCTGATGCTGTCCAGCTGAGTTCAGGTTGGACACGTAGGGTGGCTTTGGATCTCATGGTCATACGCCAAAAGTACTGACAGAACGCATGTATATGACGAGTTTTGAGTGAGAACTGGCTGCGCCGGCACAGAGGCATAAAAAATAATAATACTGTTATCCCTGAATCAATTCACTATAAAGGGCCCATAGACAACAAATACATAAATCACACTCATCATATCTGTCATAGTCCAATTCTAGTAAATCACTACATAGACCAAACATGAAAAGACCAGTAAATGTAACATGAATAGAGAGTATACTCACGCAGACAGCTGTTGTGGGTGAACATGCGCTGCAGTCTCAGACAGTCTTGCCACTGGTTGCCACTGCCTTCACAGTTGCACCACAGTGACACGTCTGCAGAGTTGTTGCTGATGTAATTGGGGGTCATGATGGTTCCTACAGGTCAGAGGGAGAGCAGATTTAGCTTCCATCAAGTCAAAGAACGTACATGTTTTAGCTTTATCACAGTCTTTCAGAGACATGAACACCAGAAACAAACGAGACCATGTCCAAAAAACCTGAAAGCTTCTCCTGGCTTCTACACTGCATTTTACTTTGAGCAATTTGGGAGGAAATCAGCTAAAATTGCTTTATGGCACGACAAAGAAAGAGAATATTGTTCTTTCACTTCAAACAAAGCTGAAACGTAGCCTGTAGAAAAACATGATGTAGACTCTGTGACTTCTCCTCGGGGAGCTGAAGGGACATTTTGAAGCCTGGGGTTGGTGTTTTTTTTCTGCTCAGTGCCATCTTGGCAATTTTTAGAGGCAGAAAGCCCAAATTTTGACAATAGGCTGATGCCTGGATGAAGCTGAGGTAGCAAACACCACAGCTGAGTGCAACACTCACTCTGAAAAAACATCCCACTTCTAAATCTTGAAGAAACAGTTCAACATTTTGGGAAATACAATGACTGGATTTCTTTTCAAGGGAGAAATGACAAAAACGACTCTTGTGTCTGTGCATTAACTTTGACATTGGGTTGAAGAGCTGTAGATTGATCACCCTAGATTAACATAAACACTAAAAGCAGGGGAAATGGCTATCTTGGCTCTGTCTAAAGTTACATTTAAGGGTTTCCTAACATTTATGTGTTTGTGGCGGCCCACCACGATTAAAACATCTCCCGCCACAGAAAAGATTTTCTAGTTTTGGAACTGTTGAACTGTTCATTAGGAGCGCTGTTTGGTAGAGATGTCAAATTCGACACCCAAGATTGAACAGTTTCAAGCCATTTAGTCACTTTGGGCTTCGCGACATAGCTCAAGACGGGTTTCGAAACATCACGTGATTGGCCACCAAAACCGATTTATAATAGATCCATGTACCAAACCTGACTAGCGGGAAATGCGGGAGTTTGAGGTGTCATGGCGAGGAAGTAAAGGGAGATATGTGCGAATTGAGCTGAGTTGTTGGCCAATTGACAGAAAGAGAGATAGATAGATTGACAGATACATACATACATACATACATACATATAATATAATAATATATTATATATAAATTGATATACACACACACACACACACACACACACACACACACACATGCACACACACACATATATATTTGTAGATTTATATAGATTCATATAACTATATTATATGTATACAGGTTTTTGGGCTGGGGAAAAGGGAGCTCACAACAAAAACAATGATAAATGGGTGCAATGCAAGCTTCTACCAGCAGATGCCAATGTAGAGCAAACAGGTTTTGAAATGTTTCAAAATGTTTCAAAATGATGGTTTAAAAGTATTGAAACGTTTTAAAGTGTTGAATTTGCCATCTCTACTGTTTGGTTATTTATAGCATCACACCATCGGTGCAATCTAGGGGCAGAGACGGAGCAGCTAAAAGTTTCACATTCACAACAGCATCTGCTCTTCTCATCCTTTGATCTGAGCTCTGGATGGATCAACAGATGAATCAAACTACCCCGCAAGTCACAAACTGCTGCTGAGGAAAAAAAGTACTCATAGAGAGCTCTGCCCGCACTGCGTTCACAATCCCGCAAAAGCCTCCGAATTTAGAGAGGGGTCACAGAATGATACATAGGGACACGCAGTCATTTAAAAGAATAAAGAAAATTTGCTTTAGCTAGGTTAGCTGTTTCCTTGTGCTTTCAATGAGTGCACCAGAGAGCGGAAAAACAGGCAGAGGTAACGGGAATCCACATTCATAATAAAAGATGACGGTCGTCTGGCCTCCCCTGGTCCCCTCCGTGGTCCCCTAAAATGTGGTTGACCTTTTATGACTGTGTGCAAAAGTAAAAGTCAATTAAAAAAAACTAAAATGAATACATTAGAAAATAAAAAAGCAAATGCATAAATAAATAAGTGAATTGATAAATTAATAAATGTCAAGAAATATCATAAAAATCATCTAATGATCAGTGATAGAAGTGAGTTCTCATTCTACTCTTGTGTTCAGATGTTTTTTGGCCCTCTACAGGAGTTACAGCTTCTGTAGAGGGCCAAATAAAACAAAATACAAACAATATGTTTTTTTTTTATTTTCTTCAGGGAAACCATGCACTGCATTCATATTGTTTGATTATCTCTGGCATATGTCCTTTTGTATGTCTGTATGTCTGTGGATTATGCGGGTTGTGTCTTTAAGAAAGCCACAGGCCTCAAAGAAAAGTCATCCATCATTGTCAGAGCGAGTAGAAAGCCACTCAATGCCTTTCTATCCACATCTCTTGTCAGCTGTCATGCCTCCTCACTTTCTATCTTGCTGCTACTGCTCCTCCACTTCTGCTCCGTCTGATCACCTCGCTCACACACTTTTATTCCTCTCCAGTCATTACTCTCCTGTTCAAGCCATCTATCCTTCCACCCATCCACTCCGTTCTGTTCCGCCACTTTTATTTGGAGATGTGCACATTATTAGCTCTGGTTTAGAGAATTTTAAGACAATATTATATAGATACATAAATTTCCCTGCAATTTTACAGGCTGGGCAGGCTGCCAGGCCAAAGGAAAACCTCGCCAAAAATGTCAAAAATAACACCAAATATCTATTCTCCTACACTGATGCTTAAGTGATGCATTGCTGTGAGCCACTTGTGCATGTTGGTGCATGTGAGATCCTGTGTGTGTTTCCCACTGGCTACTTAATTGCTCCTACATTAGGCTTGGGCAGTATCAAGGTATTACAGTATACCTGGGTATTTAGAAATCCCAAAGGAATGTCTTTCCAACACACTGTCATCCCAGCTTGTCACATGGTACCGCTCTGTCAGTGACCTTTTGCGTTTACTCATAACTTTTAAGATATCCTTCTGCATCAGCTGTTTTTGCTCCAGAATGCCGTTACCGTGGGATGAAGCAGCATGCCCTTATGTTTACACAGCACGGACCGTCACGATGGTTAGGATTGGGCAACAAAGTCACCGACTGTAGACAAAAAGCCTTGTCAGTCTTTCATGACTGAGAGAAAGTTGACTTCAAAAGGTGTACAGTTGTATTTCTCTGTTTAATACAGAAAACAGTTGTGAGAACATTACTTTTCTCAACATTTTGTGGGTTTCTATTGTGTATTCATTAGTCTGAAAAGTAAGTAGCATACTCACCATCGAGGTGTTGCGCCGCATACTTATACCATCATATACCTCAGTCAAATTTCAGGAAGGTATTAAGATATGAAATATTACATACCACCCAAGCCCATTCTACACCTAACTCATAGGGCGTTTAATCCATGCCAAAACAGCCTCTCCTGGAAGTTATTTTCCTGTGAAGGTAAATTGCAGCCTTGCATTTCATGTAATTCTCATCATTCCTCCTTTCCCAACTTTTCCCTCCCCTCCCTCCCCACTGCATCACGTACCAATAAGTCCAGCGTAGGCTCGGAGGCACAGGCCTGCTGAGTCCTTCAGACAGCCGGTGGCCGACAGAGTAGATGGCTGGCAGTTATAAACGAAATCAGCCAGTCTGGACCTGGCAATAACACAGACAACAACTCAACATCAAACACAAGAAGTGGGCAGCAAATCTGAATGTGTAGGTTGGGGTGTGTTTGCATGCATGTAAATTTGGGTTCAGCAGATTTCAGGGTTTACAGTCTTACATTTTTTCCTTTCCCTTTCATTATTGTTTTCCTCTTGATACTCTTGCTTTGGAGCCACTTTTCCTTAAGCATCTTTTCATTCATATAGGATTACGGTGGTCATATGCATTTTGAGGGCAAAATCCAGCTATTATTCTATCTTATTTTTCATATCCTACAATGTTTTCCTCATACATTAAAATTTACAGGAAAGGGACAGCAATTAAAACATCATAGTGCACATCATCATCATTATTTGCTGCTATTCTAAATTATTCGCTCTTGTTCATTTGGTCTTAAACCTTATCTTGCCACCTGAAGTAGCCAAGTAATCCTGCAAATAGTCACTTTGTCATTAAGTTTCCAGCACAAGCTTTTTAAAAGCTGTGCTACTTTCTGGTGTGACCAGGCGTTAACTGTAATAATGGTTTAGTCATGCACACGTGTGCCAAATCTGTTCAAAAGCTCTGTTTACATACTGCTGTACTTTAAGGCATTCATTTGCTGGATGATGTCAACAAGAACAAAGATCTTTACATGTCTGACACAATGACGGGATACCAACAATATAATGTCAACTTGCTGTCGAGTGTTAGTTACTAAGTATTAGGCAGAGATATTGTCAGTGGGAGATCAACACTGGCAATATCATTTAGAGACAGTAGGTGGGTTTTCTTTACAGATTTGGGCAAAAATTAAAAAACAAACAGTTTTGCAAAATATGGCTTTTTTGAATCACCTGAAATACCAACTGATGTGAGTATAAAAACGTATTTGCAAAAAATTAGTTACTGCAAAACTGGCATGTTTCCATTAGGCATATTTTAAAGTTGCAATTCCAATTTGTGCAATTTGAGGGTTAATGGAAACTACCTTTTTGCCTGCATTCCATGATTTTCTAGCACCCAATAGCACTCCAATACTCCAAATTTTTGTTTTTAACCTCAGAACAGTTTTACAGTTCATTGACAGTGAGCTGCATGAAGCTGATAGATTTGGAGAAACTACTATCATTGCTAAATATATATTCACATAAATAAACATATTGTACTGTATGCAAGCCATGTTACATAAAAATGCTGTGAACTGTCGGGACTTCATGTCTAACCTGCAGAGGTCATCTCGGCGGCAGAAGCTCTGCTGGTGGAGGCAGTTAGGTTGCAGACCCTCCATCTCCTGATAGGAGCAGGAGGGTACAATGGTTTTCCTCCTCCTCTCACCACATAGGGTGTTGGTGCAGGGGCAGAACAGGACACCCAGGCTGTACTCCTCAGGCACCCGCTCCAGAAAGCGCCGCAAGGCCCGGTGACACTTGTGCTGGTTGCATCTGGTGGTCGCGGGTACCCGTTTGGTGCAGGCTAAAACATACTCGGATCGCAGAGAGCCACACTTCTCATACAAGCCGCAGTCCTGTGCTGCCTTCAAGCACTGGTTCTCACCATCTAGTTGCATGAAAGATGAGGCTGATGGGGCAAGAAAAAGTTAAATTACCCAAACAGAAAATCTGTGTGTTCAGAAAATTGTGCAGAGGGCAATGGAAGTGTCAAAGCTTATACAATAATTGCCCGAAAAATACATCTTATAGCTATTGGCATTTAATCTGTAAATTGCAGCAGGAGTAGAGAACTACACACTTAACTTAATGTGTATACGGTGTTTAAGCTAGAACATAAAACTAAAAAAATGAGCAGTGGTACACCATGACTTTCAGAGGCAACATTGGCCTTGTCTGACAATACACTCCCACACAGTTAGGGGAAACTTCACTCTCTTTCAACCAGCTCTGTGTCACTGCAGAGTGGATAGTGTGTGCAGATGACCAGTGTTTGGCTATACTCCATGCTGCCAGCACCCCCTACCAAGACCTCCCTGCCCAGTCATGGCAAAAGTCTGCTGGGTTACATGAAACGCATCATCACAGTCCACCAAGTGATGCGAAATGAGTCATTGATACATGTTTCACTTCACTTTCACTGCTGGCAAATGAGCAGGGCATTACAGGTACTCACGGCACAGGGGGAGAGCCAAACACTGTTCATCTGCACACACTACACACCTTGTGATGTCGAAAAGCTGGTTGCAGGTGTAAGAGTTGTAGGACTATAAATCCTGTTGTTAGATTTTACATTCAGACAGAAAGGAGGCTTGTGAATTTAAATCTATACTTTTGTGTGCAAAGAGTGACAATTATGGGACTGAGAGCTATTTCAGCTTAGTTTTTCTTAAAAAACTTAGAGACACTTCCAGCCATCCTGATGTTGTTGTGGCTGGTAATAAACTACAGAATAACATACAAATAACATAATTAGATGTTTTAGAATAGGGTTAAACCCACCACTGCAGGCTAGGTAACAGTGGTAATCCCAGAATAAGTAAATCTTCAGTAAATTGTGGTAGTAATTGAGCTAACAACATGTAGTAAGTCCTAATTGGGCCCAGACTGGCCTAGGGCATTCCCACTTTTTTGGAAACCTTACCAGTATCTATGGGTTGATCCTCTGAGGTGCATATGCTCAGTAAACTTATAACTACCCCAAGAATTAAGGGAAAAGAAATTGACAAAATTTTGACAAAATGATCGCAATAATTATTCATCATAATTATTCATCCTCTGGAAACTACGAATAGGTCTGTTAATGTTATGGCCATGGCATCGCCTGGAATCAAGGCTTAAGATGTCATAATACCTGTAAATCCAAGAAGACCTGGGAACTTTGGGGGTGTTGTTAAAGAAACAATTAGGAAGTCCTAAAAATCAAAAGGAATTATCCTTTGGAGTACATCGATGTCAGTGGTGATCTGTCAAGCAGTAGTTTATATTTACTCTGGACCAAAGTACTGGATTAGATCCTTGGACCTCATTTCCACTTTAAGTGTGTCAAAAGAAATGTAGTGACTGACAGCCCATTGGTCTATGATGTTCAAATCTAGCTCAGGGTGTACACTGTATCACTGCCCTGTAGGTTTCTAATGTTTTCCAACTACCAACAGTTATCAACATTTTTTATGTTGAACAGTCTGGTAGGCCTAGCTTATCTAGACCATGCTATCCATGACCAACAACATGTATGTACAAAGACAAAGTGTGAGTGTGCGAATGGATGCTGAGACAGGAATGAAAGCTGTGTGTCCCCAGCTTCACTGGAGAACTGCTACGACTGCATTCGTGACAGTGATGAACAACAATTATAACTACCTAATCATAACAAAGACTGCTCAAATGGCTCTGTGTGTGTGTGTGCGTGTGTGTGCGTGTGTGCGTGTGTGTGTGTGTGTGTGTGTGTGTGTGTTTTACCTGCCACTAAAGAGGCCATGCGAGTATCAATTAGTGTATCATCATAGGGAGATATGTCCAGCTCATCTTCCCCTGGAAAAAAAGGAACACAAAAACATTGCCGAACGATTGAGTGATCACTCACAATGTGACCCACAGCAGCCTGGAATGATCAAATGTAAGACAAACACTGTGGTAAGAGGAGCAAACAGTAACTGAGAAACACTGATGAAAGTCAAAGTGACCTCCCTCGAATGCACTTGAAGAAGGTCATTGATATAATCTGTAATGAGGGCATGAAATAAAATGAAAAGATGAATTGAAGAAGTGTTTTTCACAGTTTTCATGTGAAAGAAATGGTGTTATTACCATTAAGAAATGGTGGTAATTACTAAGGCCATGACCAATTTGAGCCAGAATATTTTCAAAAATGCAGACAATGACAAAACATCCAAACTACCATTTGAAGGGAAGTTTTGAAAAGCTGTCCCGCCCAAATAATAGGATGACATTTAAATCTGTGGGGCCTAAGGTTGAACCTTGGGGCATGCCACAATAACTTTTTATTCCAGTCTTACATTTATACCATACTAGAACTGTGCTAGAGAACCCCAACCCCAGTGACTCTTTTCAGTGAGGTGGCCCAAGTGGGGCACTGACTTATGCAGGGGCAGCATGGTGAATTAATGCTGCTGTAGAAACACATAGCTTTAATTCACCACTTTTGTCTCCACTATGCAAACCTACTGTAGTTACTAACATTGCAGTGTCTTACATTCCTGTTAATAGTTGAGTTTAAAAAATAAATAGACCAACCAATCACAACACAACAGAGCAACACCACACAAATTCAAAATAAAGCTCTGCTCTGCAGCTCCACATCAAAACAGATATTCATCCTCTTCTTTGGCTTTTTGGCAGGCTAGACACAACTCTCGCACATCACTGCCTCTCAGGTTTATGGCTGAACTGCACCTATAAGCAAACATTCTTTTTTATTTATTTTTTATTTTTTACTTTTTTATTTTTTCAGTTCAAACTGACTGAGCAGACAGCCAATCATAATGGGGTGGCACCTGGGGGTGGCGCCTGTGCGACCCCATGCCACTCCCTAGACACGCCCCTGCCCAGGCTACAATTCAAATAATTAGATAAATAAGGAGATTGTGACTGACTGTATTAAACAAAGTAATGTCCACAAAGTTCAGGAATGGACAATTTTTATTCCACTGATATACCTGATGTAATTTACAACTTGGAGCAAGACTGTGTCCGTGTTGTTTATGGTACAGAAACCAAATATAATTTTTTGAGGGACACAGAATCGATAAAAAATTTTTTAAAAATAATAAAACCAAATAAAATTTAATGGGCAAAGCTTAATCAAACCAAAACAAACAAACCGGGGGGAGAGGGGGGCAACAGCAACAGGATCATTAAAAAACAGGAAATACTACTGGTTGTTTTAGCATCTGACCGGATTTACTGAGAGCTACCTTGTCTCTGAAATAAAATTTCCGGGCAAGTATTTAGCATGCATTTAACTGCTGAAAATAAACATTTAATGATCACTGCTTGAGACCTAAAAGTTTGACCCCAGCATTTAATTGCATCATTTTTCCCTTAGATAAAGTGATTCTGGTGCTTATGTCATCACATTAAGAGCCAAGATGACACCTTATTGGGGTATGAGTAAGCAATGACACACAGAGGGGTAAATAAAATTAAATAGAAATAGAACAGAGAGTGATACGGGAAAAAGATATGACCGTGGTGGAAATCTTCCAATAATAAGAAGATTATGGATATAAACATGAGTCATATACAGTATATCACCAACCAATATAATGCAGTCAAAAATGAATGATAATCAAGTAAAACTGGCCTCACCGTCATGCTGCTCTGTGTGAACTGCTCGGTGATATATTGAATTCTATCTCTAAATGAAGCCGTTGGGGATTTTCTGAGAGTTCACTGCATTTAATGGACACAGAACAAAGGCCCCCCAATGCGTCTCCTGCAGGGTGGGGTCCCTGAATATAAAGCATCCCTTTGCACATTAAAAAAAATGTTACTTTCCAGTATGGGTCTACCTTTTCACCTTGGGGAAGGCATTATAGTATCTATGCCTAGATTCCTACTGTGCATTTACTGATTTATAGGTCGGTTCTGGTTGATGTCAACATATCTCACTGGATGAGTGAAAACTGATTTGGTATCTGGTGCTGGATGAAAGTCAAGGACTCAGCTGTGATTAGAATTCGTCCTGCGGGGAAATTATGCACATAATATCAGCACCAAATTTCATGGTAATCCATTCAATACTTGTTGAAATGAAGAGTGAGGAGATCACCAATGGCATTAAGATTCATCTTCCTCAAGTCCATAAATGTCTGGACCACAATCACAACTAGTGTAGCCAAAAACAACCCAACTGACTCAGCTTTCCCACACTAGACTGAGTGCTTATTGGTGAATGTCACAAAATATTTTCAAGGCACAGCTGTGCAAGTTTGGTTAAAATGAAGCTAAAATATGAAAGCAGTGTTCAAAGATAAAGTACATTATTAGAGGGATAAAGCACACAGACTAGAATTTTCTGCTGGCCCAGCCAGCTACTTCAGGTTTAAGGTATACCAACACCAACATCAATACGAAAACTTTTAAGTTAAATTTTCTTTGGGTTTCACCATAACATGCCATGAACACATACAGTGCTACTTGAAAGTTTGCGAACCCTCCAGACATGGTCACTGTTTTTGTAAAAAACAATAAAACAACCTTATTAAACATACATTCAAATCCCAATTTGAATGTGTAGCCTGTGCCTCCTCCTCCTTTTGCAGCCATTACTTCAACCAAACGTCTTCTGTAACCACTAACCAGTCTCTCACATCTGCTTATGGGGTTTTTTGCCCACTCGTCCTTGCAGAACTCAGCCAGTTGAGAGAGGTTGGAGGAACACCTTGGATGTACCAACTTCTTCAGGTCTTGCCATAACATTTCAATTGGATTCAAGTCCGGACTTTGACTGGGCCAATCCAGAGTATGAATCCTTTTTCTCTGAAGCCATTCCTTTGTAGTTTTGCAGGAATGCTTTGGTACATTGTCTTGTTGCATAATCCATTTTCATCCCAGCTTCAACTCTCTGACTGATGGCAGGAGATTCTGGTCAAGAATTTGTTGATAGGCCTAAGAATTCATGGTTCCCTGGATAATATGGAGTCGTCCAGGTCCAGAAGCAGAAAAGCAGCCCCAGACGTTCATCACCATGCGTCACTGTTGGGAGGAGGTCCTTTTCTTGATATGCAGTGTTGGCTTTTCTCCAAACATGGCGGTTTTGATTATGACCAAATAAATCTATTTTGGACTCATCTGTCCAGAGAATGGACTTCAAGAAGGCCTCTGGTTTGTCCAAGTGTTCTCTGGGAAAGTTGAGACGGGCAGCTTTGTTTTTTTTTTGAGAGCAGAGGCTTCCTTCTAGCAACCCTCCCACGAATGCCATGGCTATTCAATTTTCATCTGATTGTAGATGCATGCACATTTGTCCAAGATGTCTCATTTCATTTCATTTCTCACTTTACCAGTGTAGCTGGGGGTTCACTTACTTTTGCAGATGCACTAATTCCATTTTTCATGTAGTGTTTGGGCTACCTAAACAAGTCCCACTAAACAAGTACATGCAATTGATAATCTGACATTTCATATATAAAAACTAGTGATGATAAATCAAGAAAATCATGGTAAAACAACAAAAACATCTAAACTGCTCAAGGGGTTCACATACTTTCAAGCAGCACTGTACATAAAAAAACATACATAGGACAACATATAGGCTACTTAAAAGTAGAATTAGGTTACTTCATAGTGCAGCAAAGCTTAGCAGTCAGCTAACTGGAATGAGGATAAAATAATTTCATTATGCAGCCTTTTCTCACTCCAAACTCATCAAATAGGTCCGCTGTGTCAGTATGATGTCAAAAGCCACCTTCTGCGTCCAACCAGAACACTGCTAGACGGCGCCAGATAAGAAAACGCTCAGGCAGACCATGCTGCATCATCCCACCATGTGCATTTCTTGACATCACGGTAAAGGTATCCCGCAGCGTAAACAGCTTAAGCAGAGGGATACCTAAGACATCACAGGTAGACGCAGGGGGTCACTGACCGAGCGGCACCATGCGAGTTGGGATGAGAATGCATTGGGCTCTTCTCGACTTTCAAAATTCTGTTGGATCAAATGACTCAAACTCTGATAGCGCACCAGTCATTTCGTGGGGGATGTTATGCTCATATGTTTATAGGTTTTTTATGTTTTCAACTTGTAAAGCACTGCATGAAAAGTGTTCTATAAATAAAGTTTGATTTGATTTGATTTGATGATAGCGACTTGTCAATCACAAGGTAGCCAACCTGCTTTATCATCTATTTTACTCTAAATGGGACCACATTTTACAAACCGCACATCATGCTGTATTAAAAAGGACTTGAAACTAACAATTAAGATCCATTGGGAAAATGGTTTACTGAGGTACTAAACCAAGTGAGAGTAGGTTCATTTTGTCAGTGACTTGGACCTATTTTTGTCGCACCCTGTCGGCCATAAGAAAGAACCTGTATTGGCATTGTTCTCAGACCCGGAGATAAGGCCTTTAATGACGGACAAAAAAAATAAAAAATGCAAAATTGTGAATGCAATGTCATTTTAGAGGGAGTTACTCCAGGGAACTACTTTTTGCAGTGCGGCTTATAGCCCCCCAGGCTCGAGCTCTACTTCATTACATTCATAAGAGTGCTATTAATCTTTGCGTTTCTCCACAACATCATAAAAACAACCTGTATCACTCAACGCGTCTGTCATTGAAATCTCATCAACATGACCAAAATGAGGATAAAGTGAAGAAGAAAAGGTGGGCAAACCCACAGTCACCATGAGCTCATGTTATTAAAGACAGCCTTTGTCCAGTTGTGAAACCCATTAAGCACAGCCTTGATTGAATAGTGGACACACCGTTTGTTGCTGCAAATTATTTGAACACACTCAAAAGTTCAAACTCAATCAAGAATGTAATGGCATGTAAAGTGTTTATGTATGTAAATCCTATTCTGGGCTATATATTTATGGTAATGACACGCTAGAGCAGCCTAGCAGCGTTAGGAACTGAAGAGTGTGTAATTACACTAATGCTCCGCTGACTAATAGGCCACAGGGGAGGAGGAGTCCGCTGGCTAGTGTTAGCTCACTTACTGATGCACACATCACACCAGCACTCGGGATATACTTCTGTTCCCGAGTGTGTTTGTGTGTGCGTTCAGAGTGAGGTCTTTTTGACTGGAATTCACTTCTACATGAGAGTGGTTTGGGATGATGACACATTTTATGACTAATTTAGAACTGAACCTATTTTGCATTAGAGTTGTGAAATAAATACACAGTAGTGTCATGATCACAGATTGGCTTTCTATTCTACTCTTGGTTCTGGTTCTGGTTGTCTGTGTATGTGTGTAAACTGCAACAAAACACTCAGTATGTTCACATGCACAGTAAAGTTGAGCCATAGTTATAGCTCGATTAGGCCATTTCACTGGACTACTGTCCTTGTCCCAGTATACAAGCACCAGGACAAACCATTTATTGACGGTATGTCCGACTCCATCTCGGTTAGTGTTGACATGCTCCCGTTCAGCTAGTTGCTATAGGACTTTCTTCCAGTCAACCTAATGCGTCACATACTAAACAAGTTAGCAAGTGGCAAAGGGGTTGCATGTCAGTTGGTGAAAAATGCATGGTTTCTGCTCTAGCACTCAGGATGTTGATAACTTTGTCTTGTTTCATTTTCTTCCCTTCTGCTTCTGTCGTTATTCGAGTCTTCTACAAATTCATGCTGTTGGTCTTTTGGGTCAAAGCCCAGCATGGGGACTACAGAGTATGCGCAGAATATCTGGGCAAGTTCAGGTCCAGTACATGAAAGAGTACATCAACTCCCAACCGCTCTATCAAAGTGTGTTCGTCTGACTTCGAGAAATTTGACTTGGTAAGATTTCAGTCTGACTTACATGTTTATTTATTTCAAAAGTTTTAGTCAGACTAAGACAATATTTTGAGTTTTTCTAACATCATGTACAACAACATACTGATTGGTGGGGTCTGATGCTCCTTGGTGCACCTGTGCATATTGTTTTCTAAACCTAAAACAGCATAAGGTGAGTATTATGGCCAACTCACTTCAAATGATTGGCACAAACTTTAGGCCCAGTCTGATTTCTTATTTTTACCTCTGTACCCTTCTTTTCACCTTCTCCTTTGCCCCTTGAAACAGAGTGACAAGAAAGGGATGGTAGTTGAAATCTTATGAAATACAACAACCCTTAAAGACCCTGATGGCTTTCATGCAAACAGATATTACTTTGGTGATAATGTTGATATGATAACGAGATTTGAAATTTATCTGATGGAGAGAGAACACCATGTTTCTCTTCTTTTGCCCTGAGCTGAGCTGCCAACCAGACTGATTCCTTTCACAGATGGGCTCCACAGCTGAACATGCTGAACTAGCCATAAAAAGCCAACGAGGGTCAACAGTGCTTTTAGCTCTGTTTTTGGGTTCCATCAACTCCCAAGAAAACTTTAGCTGCTAAATGCTCCACTTTTCACCAGCTCGTCTCTAACTGCGTGTGCCTGCTGTTTGGAGCGGAGCTGATTGTGTACAGGGAGGGTTATCAGAACTTGTTTGCTGTAAGCAGATGCTTTTGAGACTGAACCAACAAAAGCTGCAGACTGTTAAACCATAACTGACTCAGCTGAGGGAAACTGCAGAATTTGTGATAATTCTGTCTGGGTTCATTACTAGAAGCGACCCTTTGCACAGTCCACAGAATCATTTGAGTCTTTCATTATAGAAATATTATTCCCAACTAGAGAAGCAGGTGTGGATAATGAATAGATAAAGAAAACCCAGGTTATGATATGCCACCCCACAAACACTTGCACGCATATTTTGACACCTCAGCCCGAGCTGAGGCCTGACTGACCTGGCAGCAGGCGAACCCGCCAGTATATGCGCAAGCACTGCTCCTCCCTGCGATGTCCGCGCTGGCACTTGCAGGCCAAGAGAGCGGGGTGTTTAGCCAGCAGAGCATCCTGTCTCTCCAGGCACTCAGCAGCCACCTGCTCCCCCAGTGGGGACATCGCTGCATCGGCCGCACACAGATCCAAGCCCCGGTATAGCGCCTCGCACCGTGGATCAGCGGAGCACACTCGATGGGCTTCAACACAGTCAATGGGGGAGGGACGGAAGGGGAAGACTGGTGCTGATAATGGCAACACACCTGAAGGAGGAGAACAGAGATGGAGAGAGATTGTTAAAAGTGTACAAGGGGAGAAAAAAATGTCTAGAGAACCATGTGTCAGTTTTCCCAAAGTGAAGGTTTTCAATCTGGATAGCCCCCTGGTGTCTGACTGCAGTATAGGTCATAGAACTCAGCCCTCCATGTTAGTGAATGGGACATGGGCCAAACTATGAACTCAAAGTGCACGCCAAATAATGATAATAATTAATAATAATAATAATTTCAGTGACGTAACAAAAACACAAACAAGGGAGGCAGCAGAAGTGTCTCACATCAGAAGTGATCATCAGATCACTTCAGGAAACATCATTTTGTCTTTCTATAATGAAAAAGGCTGCGTATCCTCTACTCCACCGCTCCCCTGTCCTACACGGTGCAGGGTTTACCACACTAATGTGTTCCTTGCAGCAGCATGCTACTATTAAAAAAATTGCTCTTTCACTCACTCTGCACTCTGCTTCTCCTCTCATCCATTGATCGGTTCAACTCAGAGCAAATCAACTGATCAATTATCCATGTTGTGACTCAAACTGCTGCTGAGGGACATAAATATCACGATGAGTTTCGCCTGCACTGCGTTCATAGAATCGCAAAGACATTGGCAGAATGATAAAAAAAACTGACACATGCACACGGGATTAAAAAAATAACGGGAGGTTTGTCGACACTGAAACAGAGTCTCCCCTGTGTTTCCAAACATGTTCAAAGCGGAAGGAGGAACGGTTATCAACTTGTGTGATATTTCCTCTAGCTCTCATCTGCCATTGCTGGTTTCCTTTTATAAACACAGGCACCTGCTCAAATAGCATGCAGTGATAAGTAACCAGGATCATAGTCATGGATATGAATAACCAGATTTCTCTGTGTTCCATGTAAACATCCTATCCTAGATATGATCACAACTCAGATAATCCTCATTACCGAGATATTTATGTAAACATACTCAATGGCAGGATTATATTAAATTCTACAACAGTGCATAGGTGTATTCAATTGGCACGAAGAGCATATAGTAGATGCAGCCCAGTTCTATACAAAGTCAATTAAAAAATGGCTTTACAAATCTCTTTCATAGACAGAGATGAGAGGAAATGATGAGAGGCTGGCGAACAATGAGTGGAAGAACTGGAGTTTCTGGTGAGTTCTGAGACCAGTTAGAGCCAAAATTGTCACACAAACACACACAGTCATTACCTATTGTGGTGCTAGCTAGCTACACAGTGCTGGAAGAAGTATTCACATCCTTTACTTAAGTTAAAGTACTAATAACACCCAGTAAAAACCTCTGTTAATGTAAATTATGGAATGATAATGTTACTTGAGTAATGGGGTGGTCACATCGAGAAACATCGCACCAGGTGCAACCAATCCAAAAACGCCTTGAAAGCACATCTGGAGAAACAGCTGGGAGTGCTTGGAGCGGGGGCTACACTGTGCATGACCAAAAATTACATTAAGGAGTGGTGTGACGTGCCTTGAGCTGAAAAGTTGAAAACATATTAACTTATATGTGCAGAAAAATGTGTAACGTAGCAGCAAGAAAGAAGTGCCCTACTGGCATGCTGTACAACAGGGAAACAATAGTTTTGCTGGCAGCACTTTTCTAGTGATGTATCTCTGTGTTATCAGACCTTAAGTATAACCAGGAAAATGTACTTAAAGTATTACAAAGAAAAAAAGTACTCAATGCAGAGACATTTTGGAGAAAAAAAACATTAAAAACCCCCAAATTGTAAAAATAACACGACACAACTCAAATGTATCAATACATTTAATTTAAAAAAAAAAACCCCCAACCCCCCCCCAAAAAAATAGAAACAAGACTCAGCTGTCAGATAAATGTAGTGAAGCAAAAAGTACAATATTTCCCTCTGAAATGTAGTGGGGTTATAGTAATGCTCAAGTAAAATTCAAGTACCTCTAATTAAGATGACGTCGTAAGACAGGGAAGTATTTTGTAGTTTTCAGTGATTTTTCTCCATTAGAAGCAGTTATAGTAACCTTATAGGAACAGCTCTGCTCTGTGGTTATTGTGGTGTAGTGGCTGCTGACATTTCTTTTATGTCCCTCAATGACTGTTGTTGGTTCTAATTATGAGTTTTATGGGATTACTATGTCATGTTTACCACCCCATAAATCAAAAGATCTTACAGTCAACCAATAGGCACCTCATGTTCACACTAAGGCCTAGTCCACTTGGACATGTATATTTTTGAAAACAACCCTTTCACCCCTTTTTCCATAAAAAAATCCCATCCATGCAAGCACTGCTATAGAAGAAATTTCTGTCCAAATAAAAATGAAAAATGTAATTGAATAGCTGTCAAGAGCAAATGATCATGCGCTGATATAACCTTAACTCTAAAGCCATGCAAAGAAGATGTTGTGAATCAGAAGCCTGACACAAAGCTTTTACCTGAGGCCACTTGAAGCAGCAACCTCTGCAGCTCATTCTGACATCTCTATTGCCCAGTATAGTGGAACAGTAACTGCCCATTCATGAGTAAACGTGAAAAAAATCCTGTAAGCGAGGTTAGAACCAGCAGCATTTAGGTCAAGTCCTCCATTGCACCAAATGTCATCTTATTTGAGATACCTCAGAGGAGATAACGGCTGTTCTGGCTCTTTGTGTTCTGTGATGTTATCCCTTGCCTCTCCTGCAGCTGCCCAGGTGTGCTGCATCACCTAATGAGCTGCACTGCTTGGCGAGATGCAGCTGGTCCAGGAAGGAGATACTTAAGAGCTCCTGCTCAATCCGGCAGTGACATGACCTTAACTCTACAGCCACACAAAGAAAAAGAAGAAGATGTTGGCCAATCAGTAGCCTGAGATATAGCTGTTTCTGGAGTAGCAACCTCTGTAGCACACTCTGACGTCCCTGTTCAGCAATACAGGGGAACAGTAACTGTATGTTTGTGTGTAAACGTGAAAAGCCCCATTAGCAAGGTCAGAACCAGCAGCATTTGGGTCACGTCCTCCGTTGCAAGAAATGTCGCCTCATTTTTGAAGCCTCAAGGAAGATGATGGCGCACACTCTGATGGCGGACACCCTGATGGCAGACACTCTGATGTTCAAGGTTCAAACAAAAAACACTGTTTTCCATGACTACACGTCAACACTGAAAACAAACAACATCACCCTGAACAGAGTTCGACAAGTGATCCATTCCAGTAAACTAAGAGTGCTTTCACATATAGTCTTATTTAAAAGAACCAGACGCAGTCCCCTTAAAGTGGACCAAAGAGTGGTCTAACAGATAAGGGACTCTTTTTGTGTACTTCAGCTCTGATAAAGAATTATAATTTTCTGGACTTTTTCCCCTATCTATCTATCTATCTATCTATCTATCTATCTATCTATCTATCAAATTACTCACTGCTTGTTTTTAAATAAAATCAAAGCAATTTCCTCAGGTATAAAGGCTTTGTGACAGGTGTCTGAATACAACACAACAAAAGTGATGTCAATCCAGGCATTATAAACTTTACAGAACACAAACAAATCACACCAGAGTTTGACCGTCCTTTTAAGGACTGTCCTTTTGGCTGTCATCAGAGTTCAGTTTAAAGCTTTCAATGAGCCTAAATGAACCAAACCAAAAAGGCAAACTACACAGAACCAGAGTTTGTTTGAACCACTCAAAGGTATGAAAGCACTTTAACAGATGAGGGAACACTGCAGGCCAGACGTCATGCCAATAGTCACGGACAAAGCACAAAGGTTTCTTTCACTCATCGAACTTTGAATGGGGAACATCCCATTTTGCTCTTAACTTTCCCCCCTTTGTTTTGTTGCAAACTCCAGTGGATGTTCTTCAGCCAAGATATTCAGGTGCAGCTGATACTCTAAGCTCGCTTTCACTTATTCAAAACAGCTGTTGGATTGTGTGGAACCCGAAGTTTCTCCAGGAGGAACTGTTGTTTTCCGAAGTGTGGCCGCTTCGATTTGCAATAGCAAAAAGCCAAGTCTCCCCTGGTAAAATCCAATAGCTGATATGCACAGGGGAAGTGTAGAGAAGTTGTATGAGGACAGCAGAAATGTCATACGGGGAGGAGAAATAGGGGAACGGAAAGATGGATAGAAAAAAGGAGAGGTGGAAGCAGAGGAGAGGGTGAGAGACACCAAGGCTGAGATGGAGAGCGAGCGTACCAATGTGAACCTTGATGGGTTGGACACGCGCACAGTATGAGGCGCAATCAGCATGCACCGCCAAAAATGATGTTCTTAGAATCACACAAAGGTGCGCGTGCACACACATGCACAAAAAACAACACACGTACACTCGCACACATGGCTGCCCTGAGAAGGACCCTTTTATGTGTGTGTCCTGCTGGGAGGGAGACTGGGAGGCACAGAACCCATCATTACTAGCAGAACACAATACTGCACAGCCACAGGGGAGGGGGGCGGAGGGGGCAAAGCAATCTGTCTAAGACACACACATACATAGTCGCATAGGCTTCCACACACACATCTCAGTGTCAGAATAAAGTGGCTGAGAGAGCATAAACAGCTTAACATTCAGTGCCGGATCAGTAGACAGTATGTAAATTGAATACTGAGTGTGCTGATGAAAGACTAACCACATACATAAAACATTGTTGGGTGAACAAACAGCCTTTGTGGAACGCCGCATCCCGGCACTCCGCCGCAACTCACTTTGTCCACACATCAGAGCGAGCGCTCAGCTTGATCCTGACCACCTCTCTGACCAGAGGCTGTCCTGTCTCACGCCTGTGTCACATCATCAAACTATTACCAGTGTTTTCATCTCTGCTGCACGGCATTTTCCCCCTTTTAAACCCAATGTTCCTGTGGGGTCATGACAAGCTCAGGTCATCATGTCTGACAGTAGCACACACACAGTTTGAGTCTCAGTTGAGCCGCGCTCAAAGCAGCTTGCAGTCTTTTTTCCTGTGTGGGGTCATCTAAGTCATCCAGGGATGTCAATTCAAAATATTTATAAAAAAAATAAAATACTAAAATACTGTTATTTCACATAAAAAGTCTCATGAACTCTCTTCAGTGCTTTGAATAAACATTTTCAAGTGCACCTGTTGTCACATGGGAAACACATTTTGGAACTGAGATCAGTTGCTAAGCCGAGGTAACAGATTCATTAACTGTGTCCAGAGATTGAATTGTCGATAATATGTCATCACTTCTTCATGTAACCGTTTTAGACATTAATGCAAAATGTTGTCACAATCAGTCAATTAATTCTTTTGTTTTGTGAGGTCACATTGACGTTCACCTCTGACCACCAAAATCAAATCCGTTCATCCTTGAGTCCAAGTGGATGTTTGTGCCAGATTTGAGGAAATGTCCTCAAGGTCAGCTTGAAATATTGCATTAATGAGAATGAGACAGATTCAAGGTCATGCTGACCTTGACTTTTGATCACAAAAACCAAATCAAATAAGAAACATGTTTTGTTAGGTCACACTAACCTTGACCTTTGACCACTAAAATCCACTCAGTTCATTCTTGAGTCCAACTTGAGGTCTTCTTGAGATATTGCAGAATGAGACCAATGAAAGGCCACACTGACATTGCCATTTGACCATAAAAATTGAATTAAGTCATTCTTGATTCCAAGTATGAATGAGCAAGATAAGATCACGGTGACCTTGACCTATGACCACCAAAATCGAATCCTTTCTTTGTTGATTTCAAGTAAACGTTTCTGCCATATTTGAAGAAAATGCCTCAAAGTGCCAAAGCATTTTTCCCCTATAAACCCAATGTTCCAATGGGGTAATGACAAGCTCAGGTCATCATGTCTGACAGTAGCACACTCACAGTGTGAGTCTCAGTTGAGCTGAGCTCAAAGCAGCATGCAGTCTTATTTTCCTGTGTAGGGCCATCTAAGTAATCCAGGAACGTCAGTTAAAAAAAAAAAAGGTAAACACTCTGCTTCACAATTTTAGACCAACAGCAAAAAGATGTTTGATTTCATACAAAAGTCTAATGAACTCTCCTCGGTGGTTTGAATAAACATTTTCCAATGCACCTGGTGTCACATGGGACACAAATATTGGCACTGAGATCAGTTGCAAAGCCGAGGCAACAGTTTCATTAACTGTGTGAATGGATGGCTAGACTAAACACACGGTTTATGTGGAACTTTGAAATGAGACTTCAAAAATAGGCACCTGGCATTCAGAATAAAAGCATGTAGTTAAAATTTTGTAAAACTAAACAAAACAAAATAAAAAACATTAAAAAATAAAATAAAAATTTAAAAGGCACCATTTGATCTTCATAGGAGTTAATTAAAGCGACCGGCTACAGTGGTCAGGTAAGATCATTTCTAATGCCACACCTCTTGATCTTTTTACTATATCTGACTTGTTGTCTTCAGACCCAACCAACAATGACTCAAGTGGCATCACTTCAGGACATTTATTAGCCTTTACACAGCTCCTTCTAGGAACACTTAAGGCTTTAAACTACTTCTTTCACAAAAAACTCGGCAAAATCAGACTTCCCCTTAAGTAGATGTTAAAACCAGTGACAGTGTGGAAACTAGGGTTGAGCCAAACACTCAGATTAAACAAGTATCAAGTAAAAATTGCGTTCCATTACAAGAATTAGTTATGTCTGAGTAAAACGTGTCAATATCCATTCTTGTTATGATGGAAAATCCTCATTTGGTAGTTATGTTTTTTCTCATACATTTGTGATAAAAAAAAATATTGAATGCTTAATCCTAAAATTGAATTAAATATAATGTGTCATCACTTCTTCATCTCATCCTGTTACACATTTTTGTGAAAGTTTGTTATAATTATTCAACAAGTTCTTAAGTTCTGGCCAAAAACATGTTTTGTGAAGTCAAAGTGACTTTGACCTTTGACCACCAAAATCTAATCAGCTCATTCTTGAGCCCAAGTGAACATTTGTGTCAAATTTGATGCAACTTTCTCATGGCTCTTGTTGATATATTACATTAATAAGAATGAAACTGATGCAAAGTCACACTGACCTAGACCTTTGACCACCAAAATCTAATGATTGATTTTTGATTCCAAATTAGCGTTTGTGCCAAATTTGAAGAAATTCCCTCAGTGTTCTTGAGATATTGTGTTCACAATAATGAGACTGTATGAGTCATAGCGACCTTGAACTTTGACCTGTGAGCCCCAAAATTAAATATGTTCATTGTTAATTATAAGTAAATGTTTGTGCCAAATTTGAAGAAATTCAGGATGCTCTTGAGGCATCATGTTGACATGAATGAGAACCACAAGGTCACAGTGACCTTGACCTTTGATCTGTGACTACCAAAATCAAATCAGTCCAACGTTGAGCCGAAGTGGACGTTTATGCCAAATTTTAAGAAATTCCCTTAAAGTCCTCCTTCAGACAGATGGACGGACCGATGGACAGACAAGACACTGAAAACATAATGCCTTTACCCATGACTATAGCATGCGCAAAGGCATACAAAATTACTCCTTCTTTGACCTCTGACTGTCGCCGGTGGTGCTGCTGAACTGTTCATCAACTGCTTACTGTCCTCTATGCTAAAACATTTCAATGTGACTGGCAACATATTTTCTATTTTTTTTTCTTTAGAACTAGCTTATTTGAAAGAATGGTTTCACTGTTTTCTTCAACATAGGTTTGCTTGGCTAAATACGTTGCAATTTGTTTTTATGAGTGGGATATTACAGTTATTACAGCTACATAACAGTTACATGGGCTGCACTCAGTGCTTTTCTAGTCTTCTGGCCACTCAAAGCGCTTTGACACTACATGTCACATTCACCCATTCACACACATTCACATGCTGTCGGCTGCAGCTACCATACAAGGTGCCACCTGCTACTCAGTAACCAATCACACACACCGATGGCCCAGCATCGGGAGCAATTTGGGGTTGAGTACCTTGCTTCAGGATACTTCGACATGTTGACTGGAGAAACAGGGGATCAAACTGCTTATCTTGCAATTAGTAGAAAACCCGCTCTACCTCTGAGCCACAGCTGCCCTAGTTATGAAGTTTAAAATGAATTAATCAGAAGAAGAAGAATGCACCGCCCCCTCTAAAATGAAAATCTAGCTCCGCCCCTGACATTATATATCTTGTTGTTTTAATAGGTCAAACTCCTGGAACAGTATAGAGGAAACTTCAGATATTAATGTCAAGCATAAAGATGACAAGATAAGAAACTAGGTTAGAAAGAAATCTAACCTAGAAAAAAGGCAAGTGAAACTGACACACTGTGACTCATTCACGTATATTTTTTCCTCAATAGATCATGTCATTCTTTGACATTTATATTTCTATATTGTGACGCTAATCAAAACAGCTTTCTTCCACGCCACACAGACGAGTGGATCCAGCAGAAGCAGAGCACTCTGGCTCTGTGTCAGTGCTGCAGACAGACTAATGCCACATCAAAAACAGTCTGCTGGCCTCTACTGAGCATTTTGTTGGGATGTATGTATGGACACCATCTATTGTACATCCACTGCAGAAAAAAACTGTATTAACCCTTTGAAACCTGGAGCAACATCACTTTTCTTGTGCTGCTGTCAAACGCCTTTCACAAGTGCTAATCTTTGAACGCCGAGCAAATTAATACATTTTCTTTCACAAACATGGAGAAAAAGGCAACAAACAACTTAATTAGAAATGTAAGACAAATTGGTAGAAATAAGTAGATTTGAAAAATTACTTTTAAAAGCTAGGGAAAATTGTCAAGAGAAAAAAATATTTCTGAAGATCAAAAATTAAAGAGTTAATTTCTAATTAATTAATTTATTCATTATTTTATTTTATTATCTATTATTAATAAATGTATTATTTAGGATTTTTAAGCACTCTTTCCAGGTCCTTACCTTGTTTGATTTTTGTTACACCTTTTTTTTTAACTTTTTGTTTTTACTTTTAATTGTCTTGTATCTATATTTTTAATAGTTTCTCGTTTTTTGGGAGGTTTTTTTTTTGGTGATTTCTTCTTTTATCACTCATTTCCATCTTCCCATGTTATTTATTTATTTCATGTACAATGCATTAAAAAGGGACACAGCATATTAATGAACATCAGTGTAAAATACAAATGTAAATATGCTGGATTTAGCAGGACCGCTAATTTACATTCGTAGTCAAATTGCGCAGGATTCAAAGGCTTAAACAATATATTTTCTATAAATGCACCAATCTTATCTTGACAAATGAACCACACAATCCACTGTGTAAGGTCAATAATTTGCATTATTACAAATGTCAGTGTAATTTTCAATGAGGCTTTACATTCAGTGATTGTTTTCTCCAAATCTGTGCTGGCGAAGTAAGAAGCAAATGAATGCCCCAGTTGCAAACACAGAGCACAGTGCCAGTTAGAACCAGAACCAACTTTTTTGCTGTACTCTTTTGCTGCCTCTGTGACAGGACCCCCACACACACTGAACCAAAGTAAGTCCCACTGAAATGAATAAGGTAGCCAGTGTTTTTGTTGCCTAGTGATTGTAGTCGTAGACCCCTTTAGGAGTTTCTCAAGAGGTGTTCCCACAGGAAGTCCAAGCCACAGCGTGTTGCCAAGTCAGAGGGCCAGGCTGACTCCAAAGAGGGCCAAGCATGGAAGTGAAATTGTTAAGCTAAATCTAACTTTGGCAGTAAGCCTTTTTCTTCTCAGACTCCAAAATGTTCAGAGGAAAAGGAATAAAGCTCTTCACTAATTTATCTTCAGTGGAAAGAACAGGGAGTACATGTTGATAAATAATTGTACGTGCCTCCATTTTGGTAGAACTTTCAAAACCTGTTTGTCATCAGTAGACAGCAGAAGGGAAGATAAAACTTTTGTAGCCGCGCTGTGTCTGTAGGCGGCGGGCAGCACTCTCCATCAGTGCTGGTGGAGTTTATTATTGTTTTCCCATTGAAAACAATGAGCATACAGTACGCCATCTGCTGCACACCAGCACTGAGTGAATACACAGAAGAGTCTGGAGAGCTGCTTTGAGGAGGCAGAGCTTTCAGACTGAGCACGTTTGTCAAACATTCACTCCATCCAGCAACCATGGGTCACGTTTTCTACCCAGTGTTCCAGGTTTGGAGCAGAAAGTGATGTTTCATTTGGACTCACATCCTGACAGCTAACACATGTACAGCTCATACATTAGAGAATGAAAACAGACTGAAAAATACATTAGGGCTGCACCTAACAATTATTTTTTTATCGATTAATCTATCGATTATTTTTTCGATTAATTGATTAATCTATCGATCATTTTTTTATTGATCTAACTATTAGTTTTTTATTACTCAATTAATATCACAACAAATTTACCAAAAATAACATTTTAAAACACTGCAGGGCATTATTTCCTAACAAAATATAGCCCAGTCTTAACTGGTAATCTGTGCTTTACAGTCTGATATAAAGTCTCAATAAAATTAATGCAAGAGCTTGTTCCACTCAAGTAAAAAAAATGTAGTGCAATCTACATTTAGCATCCAGCAGCAAAACATATAAAACAATGTAAAATACAAGTCACTTTTAGGAGGAGTAACAAAACAGTAAGTCTTTGTTACAGTAACAAACCTCAAATCTAGCAGACCAACAAAACATCTTACAGTAAAATTAGTGTGATTTGAATAACACTATAACTTTTCTCTAACATAAATAATTATAACTAGTACTTTCTTTCTGCATCAAAATAGTCCAGCCTTAACTGGCATATTGCTGCCTGCTAATATGAGTGCTGTATTTTCATATTTATAAGCACATATTCCTCTCATTTATGAAGTTATATGAGCTCCTGCACAGCTGACAACCCCGTCCTGTAAATATTTCAAAATAAAATGCATTGCATCAGCAACTGATGGCATTCTGTCCAGAGACACAGTCAGGGGGCTTTTGTTTTGAAAGGGAAGCAAGGAAGTTGAGGTAAAACAAACATCTTTGTATTTCCTCATCTCTGTGACAGAGAGAGACTTTAAACTGCAGTAAAAAGTGGTATACAGTTATCAAACGTGAGCATCACACGTTAAAAACGGCGAGCCAACGTTTCTCTAGATGTGCTGCAGCTGACGTGGCAGTGTGCAGTGTGCACGCTCTAACTCGATAACATGAGCGCCAAAACAAAAAACAACACACCCAGCGCTGCTCATGCTCTCATGACGCGTGCTGTGTGAAACCAGAGCCCTGTTTATTCTAGTGCACTATGTGAAACGGTGCATCATGTTGACGCACGTTACGTGAATCGACGTATTTACGCAACCGATTACGTCATTACGTCAACGCGTTGCCCCAGCCCTGAAATACATACATGCAGTCTACAACAGTTTACATCCATGTCTGTGAAAACATGGATGCTTTACACACATCTTACCCCCAGCGGCACAAAACATTTATTCATTCACCACAGATTCAAGATGGGCACCCGATATTACCCAAGATCATTCAAGACTTTGGCCATAGACCTTCAACCCCCAAATTATATCCAGAACATTCTTGAGTCCAGGTGGGCATTAATTTGATGAAATTCCCTCAAGGCTATGTTGAGATGTTATGTTCACAGAATGAGACAGACATAAGGTCACAGTGACCTATGACCTTTGACCACCAAGATCTAATCAGTTCAATGTTGGGTTCAAGTGGGTGTTTATGCAAAATCTGAACACATTTCTTCAAGCAAATCTTGAGATGTTGCATTCACAAAGACAGACACAAGGCCACATGTGTCCTATGATCTCTGACCACCAAAATCGAATCAATTCATTGTTGAGTTCAAGTGGGCGTTTGTGCCAAATTTAATCAAATTCTCTTAAGGTGTACTTAAGGTATCGGGTTCACAAAAAGAGACAAGGTCACAACGACCCAGACCTTTAACCACCAAAGTCTAATCACTTCATCTTTTAGTCCAAGTAGGCATTTGTGCAAAATTTGACAACATTCCCTGAAGGCGTTCTTGAGATATGACATTCACGAGAATGAGGCAGACGGTCAACAAACAACCTCAAAAGGTAAGGCCTCTGGCCAGGGCTATTGCCCGGGTGGAGGCATAAAATTTTGAAAATTATACAGAAGTTTTTCTGTGATTCTTTCAGCACTCTGATATATTATGTGTGAAGGGCAGATGATAACACACATAATCAAATCAATCACATATAAACAAATCAATCGATAGATACCCTAAGGCATGAAGAGTGATTCAAAGGTCAATACAATATCACCTGAGGCTACTTCACCTATCAGCAGTGGAGCCTTAATGAACAGGCTTACCGGGGCTTACTCTTGCCTCCGACCAAGTACCAGCCCTCACATGTGATAAGTGTAAAACCAGGATTAAATATATACATCTTACAAATTAAAGTATTATGTATTTGCACCACCCACATGAACCATATAGGGCCAGCAAAAACACATAGGATTGTCATGAATAGCTATGATGATCAGCGCACTATAGAGTAGAAAAAAAATAATTAATGTTTTGTAATTTCTCAAATAATATGGTGCAGCAGGCAACCGGATGAGACCATGAGCTGCTATAAGACCTCTCTGCTACTGTGAAGGACTTGTGCTAAAACAGAGTAAAAAGAAGGAGCAGTGCCCTCAATTGGAGGAGAAGCCCCAGTAGGAGATAGGTGGGGTCCTATCCTTCACCCAGTGCAAAGTGGTGCACAATGTAGCAAACTGTCATTAGGTGGGTTTCCATTGCAGATTAGCGCAAAATTTAACTGAAATTTTCAATAAAACACAATTGTGAGATGACTGTGTTTTGATTAAGTGATGTAATGCAACTTCTCTCATGATGTTATGCAACTTCTGATAACATTGTGATTGGGGCTGGGGCGACGCATCGACTTAATCGACGTAATCGTCGTTATCAATTACGTGAATACGTCGATTCACGTAATGTCTGTCGTCACTCTGTTTCACATAGCGCCTAATGAGAGCGTGACCAGTGCCGGGCATGTTGTTTTTTGTTTCGGCAATCGTGTATCAAGCTACAGCGTACATACTGCTTGCCTGTCAGGCACGTCTGAGCTGCGTGTCAGCTGCAGCACATCTAGAGAAATGGTGGCTCGCCGTTTTTTTACGCGACACTCTCGTTTGTTGACTCTATACCACTTTATACTGTAGTTTAAAGTCTCTCTCTGTCACAGAGATGAGGAAATACAAAGATGTTTGTTTTACCTCAACTTCCTTGCTTCTCTTTCAAAACAAAAGCCCCCTGACTGCGTCTCTGGACAGAATGCCATCAGTTGCTGATGCAATGTATTTTATTTTCAAATATTTGTATAACTTCATAAATTAGAGGAATATGTGCTTATAAATATGAAAATACAGCACTCATATCAGCAGGCAGCGATATGCCTTAAGGCCCAGTTAAGGCTGGACTATTTTGATGCAGAAAGAAAGTACTAGTTATAATTATTCATGTAAGAGAAAACTGACTTAAATTTTAAAATGTTTTATTTGTTTTGCTGTTGGATTGCTAAATGTAGATTGCACTACATTCCTTTTACTTGAGTGGAGCAAGCTCTTGCATTAATTTTATTTTGGAGAGACTTAGGTTTATTTCTATAGCAGCCACCGCACCAGATGTCATTATTTCCAATCAAAGGCAACATAGGCGTGTTATGTGGGCAATAACGCTCTTGGGAGCGGCTATGTATGAGGGATTTCTGGGAGGTGATAGTCCACGATTTCACAGAGTAATTGTGGATTTAAAACTTCCAGATGATCCACTCAACTTATAAAGAGTTATGTCATGCAATAACACCTCTTGTAGCGCCTGCTGCATCATGAGGGAGCCAGTTACCTCTGACAACCACATAGCCATAGCATCATGTGACCTATAAAAGGCAAAACAGTGTTTCCATTGCCCTTTTGTGAAATGTGGCTTTTTTGATTTGTGCGGAATACCATCTTATTCGTATGTAAAAAAAAATTTGCAATAAATCGGACATGTTTCCACTGAGCGTATTTGGCTGATAACCTACCTTTGTCTTGATTTATTGTTGACATCATGCTTAATATTTTATGAGTTTTATATTCAGTTTACTGTGTGAGGAGGGCACTCCTCACTATTTGGCACGGTCTATTGATGGGGGGTTTCAATTCATGTTGCCATGGCATATTGTAAACGGACAAAGGGGCGTCCAAAATGCCCGCAACCCCAGAGCCTAAAGTAATAACAACCGCCTCTGCCTATCAGAGGTTGCAGCTCAAAGACCAGCTCATCATCTAATAATGATGCACTTCAGCAACAATAAATTATTTCCACATAAATTCTGAGGTGCTAATATCATTACAATAAACAAGCAGCAGCGTCTCCTCCCAGCCTTTACAGTGTACATTACACGGTGTGCCACAGGGTTGGATTTAATGTGAAAGCAGCCGGATTAGTTTACAGCACAAAGCACTACTGCAGCTAATCCACAGTGTGATTCCACTTCTATTATTACAGCTGCACAGTCTCACAGCCTCACCTGGTCAGAGTATACTAGCTGCTATCAGCTCTGATCCGTCTCTCCGAACAAATATCTTCCTCTGACAGTCTCCACAGACACACTCAGAGCTCGCTGTGCTGAAGAAACAGGGTAAAGAAGTGTTTCCCTGGGTGAAAGTATTCCCACCACTATGGTGAAGTGGAAGTGATGCGTTTCACATTTCGGGTTGGTTTGGAACAAAGAGAGGAGTTAGTAGTTGGGAAGAATGAGAAGTGATGGCGACCACAGCTGAATGGAAAGACAAAAAATAAAAACTCAAACTGACACTGAACATCCTAGAAAAAACTCTGTAGAGAAGTAGTGACAGAGTGTTTGCTGGAAAATAGAGCTCTATGGAGTGCTACCATCGAAACGACAAACTATTGACATAGTCCTATGGATTCTTACTGAAATGCTATGCCTGTTTTATATGGATGGCGTCAACTTTTGGAGACTGAGAAAATCAGTACATCACCAGAAAGCTAGTACAATTGTCTTGAGTATTTCACTATATTGTAAAGCTGAATTAACATGCAAATTCAAACAAAAACTAGAAAGGTTTTTTTCAAACCCCGAACATCCCTGATCAAGCTGTTGCCCTGGATGGGCAGACCTTGTTCAGAGCCGACAGGACACAAAAAAAAAACAACTGCAGGAATTGTATGATGCCATCAGCAGCAACATGTCAACTCCAAAGATGTAGCAGGATCAAGGACACATTTTTATTTCATCTTGTAAACTGCTTTTTATCACTTGAGAACTGGAGTTGTCCATTCATCCATTTTCAGTATAATATGCCGCCGGTTGGCATCCGTTTGAAATGAAACTGGACAGAACCTGCCGTGTTTTGTGACATGCCGCCACACAGTGTCAGGTTAATAGGTTCGACATGATATAAGGAGCACAAGGTTACCTAAAACAGTGTTTGCTTTCTATATGAATGTAGAGTAAAACCACTGTTTTTTTCCTAACCAACTAACCACCAGCTTGCATTGCTTAACCCTAACCACTTGTGTCATTGTATTGAAATCTTGAGCATGGGCTTTTGTTGATGTCCTAGCATTGGCTGCCATGTGCTTTTGTTGCTTAACCATGTGCTTTTGTTGATATCCTGGCATTGGCTGCAACATCCTGCAATGTCAACAGGAGACACGGGAATATCTAGGGCATATTATGTAGACAAAGTACACTGACAAAGTAGCAAAGTGAGAAAACTTGGGATGAGAACAGGCTGGGACGCTCTAACCTTATTGGAAATCCAAGGCCTTGCACCAGTGATGCAAGTTTTAAAGGGTCCAAATATGGCTGATTGCAGAGTTTTAAGAGGTTAATGCTGAAAACAGAGTGAAGACAGAGTGAAGCCTGTGATTAGAGGACATCTAAGGGTTGTTGCATGGACTTTGGCTCCCTATTCTGGGCTTCCTTAGTCAAAGCTTAAGTTGAGAGCCAATAATTGGAGTCTGAGTGACCTTTTAACAGAGCAAAAACTTCATCTTACTTCAGCATCATATTGGTAAAATTAGTTCTGCAGCACCAGGGTAGGTCAACCAATCAAATAATAAAAAAAAATGTGGGAGCAAGAGCATGTGGAGCAGTGTGAAGAAAATCAGTGATATGAGCTGAGCTCCGGTTCCCCTCTCTGCCAGAAACCTAGCACTCCTCCCCCTCCAAAATGAACCGGAATAATGTGTACAAAAGTCAGTGTGTCACCTGCAAATTTCTAATCACATTTCACAGACACTCAGAGGCTCTAATTCACTAAGCCTCTACATTCTCACTTCCTTCACTTCCCTGTTTATGAAAAACTGAGGTAATCTAGGAGCTATAATTAGCGTAATTGTGATCAGAGAGCAAAATAATGGATAATGTCTAAATGGTTGCAAAGGTCTGAGACAGTGATAAATGCCTCCCATTTTTTTTGCATTTTGCAAAGGAACTCCTGCCGTGTCCCTTTGTATTATAGAAGTTGGGGTATTGTGATGTCAAGCTTTGAGACAGACTGTAACGCTCCGTTCACAATTATGAACCCATACACTGGAGACACAACAGGATGCCAACTGTCCTGAGTTGATACTCGAAAATCATGTTGGCAAAGCTTGCCACTGCTCGCTGACTAAAAAAAGTAAAGTTAAGAAAAGAAAAAAGATAAGATAAAGGGTCAAACGTCTTCTGACAGGTGGGTGGGTTGTGTTCAACTCCACTCACTGAATCTATTCCTCCCACTCTATGTACTGTATATAGGTTTTAGGCTAATATGTCACACATTTGTACCTATCAGATTGACCTACTCTGCATTTGACGCTATTTATACAGGTGGTAGGCCATTTCCATGGATATTTTTCCCTGACAAACATTTGTACCTGACATAATGACCCTCTCATAATATAGCTCTATTTATATTGGTGGTAGGCTATTTTAATAGACATTTATACCTGACCGAATGACCTAAGCTACCTTTAACTCTATTTAGACAGGTGGTAGGCAATTCTGATAGACATTTGTTTATATTAGATTGACCTACGCTATATTTAACTATTTTACTCTGAATAATGTGCCCGAAAATGTCGTTAATCACATCAAAATATGGAAAGGTAGAGCAGCTGGAGCTTTTCATGAGTTTGCATCTTTGAAAAAAATTCTGATGGCATACTTGTTGGACCGTACAACCACAGCCTCCCTTTTTCACTCCTTCAACCACGCTCTTGAAAAGATCGGTGTTGCAATATTTGTGCATATCTAAAAACCTCCTGATTTCCAAATCTTGCATAATGTGTAAAAGCAGGTGTGTTTCTTTAGTCTTATTCAGAAATGTGGGTTTTCCTTTTGGGCATACATATTTAAACCAGCAATGCCAACACATTATCATCCCAACTCGTCACATGCTGCTGCTCTATCACTGACCTTCAGCATCTACTTATGACATTTCAAGTATCCCTTTGCCTCAGCTGTTTACGCTGCAGGATTCTGCTACCGTGATTCAACAAAAGCACATTCCTATGTGCTCCTGTTTAAAGTTGCTTTGCATTTACAAAGTTACAGTGGAGTTTACAAGAAATGACAGAGAGCTGGTGAATGACATAGAACAAAGTTGCAACATACAAAGTTGTGATTATATGGTGTCCATTAGCTTCAGAGGAATGTCCCAAATCTCTTCCTTTTCGGAGCAGATTATCCAACAAACACAACAACTTTGTTGTAGCTTCTCAGAACAACTGAGTGCAGCCAAAATGTCACATATCACTGCTTTGTCAGTTGACTTCCATGTCTATACATATCACACTCTATGTATTATCCTGCGTTCACTATTACAATCTGGGATGAAGCAACTAACGGGGATGTCAATAAAAGACCATGGTTAGAATTGGGCAACAAAAGTGCATGGCAACCAACACCGGGATGTCAGCATGGTCAGTTTTAGGCAAGATAAGGATGTTAAGTTTAGAAAAAAACATCACTGCTTGGCATTTTAATTTATACATTCATACATTCATACACCAGGCCCAGGCAAAAGTGAGGGGTTTGTTGGACCCATCCACTGACCCGTCCGCCATACCAGGTGGCTTTTGGTGTCAGTATCTTCTGCCAAAATCACAAGGCGGGTTTCCATTACAGATTTACGCAAAACTTAAGCAATATTTTTGAAATGGCGCTAAAACACAATTGCGAGATGACTGCATTTCAATTGAATGATGTTCTGTGACTTCTCCTTTGGCGGTAACATTCCAAGAAGCATGATGATGGATGTTCAAAACATTAGCAGGTTTATTTCTATTGCAGCCATCACACTAGACATCATTATTTCAAGTCGAAGGCGACATAGGGGTGTTACGGAGCGATAATGGAAGGGTGAGCCCCTTAAATGTGGGAGCAGCCACGTATGAGGGATTTCTGGGAGGTTTCACAGAGAAATTGTGGATTCAAAATGATGATCTGCTCAGCTTTTTAAGAGTTATGTGATGCAAAAACACCTCTTGTAGCACCTGCTGCATTATGAGGGAGCCAGTTACCACTGACAAGCACATAGCCATAGCATCATGTCATCTAGAAAAGGCAAAAAAGTGTTTACATTGCAGTTTTGCGAAATATAGCTTTTTCGAATCAGAAAAAGATTTTTTAAAAATCAGAAAATCAGAAAAAGATACCAGTAATCACACCTACAATTTGTGCAATTTAAGAGGTTAATTGAAACCCGCCTACTGACAAAAGGTGTTATTTGACAACTTAAGAACGGGAATAAGAACGGACAGTCATGTGACAGTTGACTGCCTGAAGTGCATAACTGACATGATCACAGTCTGCTGAAACAACTGCATTAGGTTATGCAATTCTTTTCTTAAGTATAAGTACAAATAGTGTTTAAGAAACAGCCAACAAACACACACACACACACACACACACACACACACACACACACACACACGAAGCTTATAGGACAGCTTTGCCGGGACAAAGTCACTCATTAGTCAACTTCTGACTGATTTCGTGCTGATGTGTTTTTGAAAATGAGTATTAACTGCCTATGGACAACCCTCTCTATCATATAGTTTAGTGTTTCCTCCTCATGCTGTCAGGCAGAAAGTAGAGAGGAGAAAACACATTAGATTTAGAGTGTTTCCAAACATATTTAGGGTTTGAGAAACCAAACTAAATATCTGGCAGAGGAGCTCCTGCCAACAGGGAGGGCAGTCTGTCAGAGAGACTAACAGGGGATTGTGGGCGCAGCCACAGATCCAAAGCCAGTCTCTGACACATCTGTCATCATGATAGCAGATGGGCCTGAGGTCAGGCCGCGGCTGACCTGGGATCAGCCCTGGCTCTGACCACAGAGAGCAGCGGTACCTTCAGGGACCACTGACTCGTGTCCGACACTGAGTTTGAGTAAGGACACACCAACACACACACGCAGCAGCACTCAATCTAACGCCTTCGCACACTTGACACACACACACACACACACACACACAGCCATGAAAGCAGAAGCCAACACACCATCTGCCGCCCCTGTGTTTGAGTTCCAAATCCCGGTTATCAACAAAACACACAGAAGACCTCCAAACTACCCCCTTGGATACACCATTCCCTTTGAGAAGAACGCTATCTCACACGCACACACACACATGCACACACACCTCCGCAACCAGATCAGATGGATCCAGGTGGATGGAGGCCAGGTAAGTTACTCATTTTTCATTAAATGTGACAGAAGAAGGATGATGGATTTCCTCACTTCTTTCACCAAGTTCATGCACCTCACACACACTTCTAATCCTCTTCATCTCTCTCTCTCTCTCTCTCTCTCTCACTCTCTCTCAGTTCAATTCAATTTCAATTTAAAGTGCTTTATTGGCATGTAAGCGCCAAGAACAAAGTTGCCAAAGCATCAAAACACATCCACAATAATAGATGTACAAAGAGTAATCACCAATCAATTGTAAAAAAGAAGAAATAAGAGAAAATACAAATCTCTCTCTCTCTCTCTCTGTCTCTCTCTCTCTCTCTGTCTCTCTCTCTGTCTCTGTCTCTCTCTCTCTCTGTCTCTCTCTCTCTCTGTCTCTCTCTCTCTCTCTGTCTCTCTCTCTCTCTCTGTCTCTCTCTCTCTGTGTGTCTCTCTCTCTCTCTGTCTCTCTCTCTCTCTCTGTCTCTCTCTCTCTCTCTCTCTCTCTGTCTCTCTCTCTCTCTCTGTGTGTCTCTCTCTCTCTCTCTCTCTCTCTGTGTCTCGCTCTCTCTGTGTGTCTCTCTCTCTGTCTCTTTTTCTTTTGTAAGTCAGGGTCCATCCAAATGTAGCAAATGTAAATATGACAACATTTTCAAAAAATAAGCAGAAGAAAATACAAATGTATGCACTCAATATTGGGACTTGGGTCACTGAGATGAGCAGTAGGTGGCACTACTTCACCAGTCAGGTGACACTGCAGAGGAAGCGGGGGCAACAAGATGACGTAATTAAAAAATGTGGAGCAACAACACTGTTTTAAGAAATGTTCCACATAAATTAGTAGATATGAAAAACTGATTTGATAAAAGCTAGGTAAATTCATTTAGGGAAAAACCATATGTATAATTCTCACAGTTACAAATCTGAAATTATGTCACAAACTTCTTATAATCTTTAGCACTTTTCCAGGTCATATCTTGTCCACTAAATGACATCAATGTTTTTGAAAGAAACTAAGTCAATTTGCTTGGGTTTAAAAGAGTTAATTGTATTAAAAGAACACCAGTCAAACCTCAAACAAAAGAAAACATTGGATGTGCAATAACAGAGAGCACACTAGACGATGGAAAAAGAGAGTTTTGAACAATATTTCAGCTCTGTGCTGTTGAAGCTCCGATAACAACCCTGTGTGCAGAAATGCGCTCTTAAAAGCCTCCAGAAATGCAGGAAAAAAAGCTTGAAATGGCCTCTGCAATGACTGTAATGTTATTTCAACACTCATATGCTTAATCTGTTTCCATGGTTCTAAGACACATTTACCTACTGATACATCAATTTTTCCTACTTTCCCATGTTAAAAAAAAAGTTTTTTTTGCGATAATTTGAGAACAATGTGCAAAAATTAAAAAAAAAAAAAAAAAAAAGGGTGGATGCAAATGCGTGACTCCTCGTTGTTCTGTGGCGAGAAAATCCCCTGCAGCCCAATTAAAGCATGTTAGACCACCATTGTAAAAGAAACATCTGTAAAACTGTTGACAGGACATCTCCACTGCAAACAAAATCAATTATCTCTTTTTATTCTGAATTCTGGTGGTTTGATACTTGTAAAACTTTCTGTCATTATTCTGGATTTTGTTAATATTGTGGGGGGTTTGGACTTTGTTTTAGGGTTTTCTGTTTGTGTTTTTACTTGTGTCACATCTTCATCATGCTCAGTCTGTTTCCTGTTTTATTTTGTTGGTTATTTTCTTGACATGTGTCATGTCTTGTGTCACTTCCTGCCTTTGTTTTCCGCCTGTTTTCTGTCACAGCTGTCCTGTACTAGCCTTGTTAGTTTCTTCCTGCTCCTCAGTTTCTCCCAGCCAATCAGCTTGCTGCCTGTTCTTCTCCCTTGTCACCTTATTCTCCTCACCTGAGCTTCTTTGCTCTTTTTCTTCAACTGCACTTCATCCCCTCGTCAGTCTAGTTTGTATTTAAGTCCTGGTTTTAGGTTCAGTCTTTGTTGGATCCTTGATTTGGTTGTGTGATATTCTGGGGGTTTTTTTTTTCGGTTCAGACCTGGAATAAAGATCGGTTTGAATTTGAGTTGTCTGCTGTCTTCTGCATTTGGGTCCACCTGCTTTGCAGTACATGACACTTTCCTCAAGCGGAGAAAAGCAATTTAAAAATCTGTGACATCACCACAATGTAAAATCAGTGATATGTGCAGGAACAACAGGAGAAACGCTGCTGTGCACATTCAATGGTCTGCATACCGAAGAAGTAAAACCCAGAAGTTTAAAAAATATTATTATTATTATTATTATTATTATTATTATTATTATTATTATTATTATATTATTATTATGGTAGTAGCAGTATGCTTCTCTCATCCCCCCATTTGTATTTATTTATTTAATCTTTCAATTTATGTATTTATTAATTAATCTATTGCCTCCTTTTCTCCTTTGTTTCTCTCCAATGTATCACAATAATTGGTTCAGAATATAGGCACATGCTTACGCACACACACACATACAATGCACCAACATCAAATCAACGTCTGTCACTGGAGATCAATACAGATAAGACATTCACTCTCTCCCCCCTGACTGGAGGGACTCCTGTTGTTCAAAGCACACTCCCCTGCAGAGCGGTGGAACAGTCAGTAAAAGGCGTGTTAGCATGCTGAGATAGCCTACAGCATGCTCCTCCACCTCTTCCACCTGACACCTGTGTGTGTTTTATCTGTTATAAAGGTAGGTGGTACGTTCAGATAAAGTAATTTCTAAAGTTAGAGCAATATATTTATCAATATATCAACTGATATTTTTATTTTACTTAAAGGAACATTCCATTCATTTTTCACATGAAAGTCATGTTAAGTGCTCCTCATCCTGTGAAAACAACTGTGTATATATATTCTGTGGCTCTGGAGGAGCTTTCTCAAATCCAAAGGCGCACACACACAAAAGCCTCATTCGCACTGCACAAAAAATACACTAACACCCACAAACATCTGTCTTTTTAATGCATTGAGAATGTGAATAATTGGCATTCAAATGACTCTGCAGTAGAGACAGGTTTTTATCCGCTTTGGTTCTGATTGGCATTGATGGGAACACAACAACCGGGTGAACGTGGTAATTTCAGCTCTTTAACCAGCCAGATGCAATGACCCGTCGTCACTAATTACTCTCCATTTCCTCCTCCTAAGCAGCACTACGACACTGTTCCAAGTTAGTCCGCACCGAGTTTGAAACAAAAACAGAATAAATAAGATATATATAAAGAGAGGAAACCACTGAAAAGTTTCCTCTGTTCCTGCTGCTGTCTACTGTTTATCTGTTCTCCTTTCTGTCCGTGACGTTGCACGGACACACCAACAAACCCCCCCTCACCACACCCACACACACACGCCAGCTGACAGGACAGCACTCTGGACTCATCCGCTGGAGAGCTGTGTTCACTGGCATTTGGAATAAAGCCTATAATTAGCAGGTTTACCCGTGTTTGAAAAACCTGCACACAAGCGCTAAAAGGAGAAAACTATTGTAGCTTTAAGAGTACCCCGTTTTTCTAGAGGCCAATGCTGAGGAGGTTTTGTTCTGCAAGATAATCTTCACAGTTGAACACCACTTTTAGAATTTTTGAGGCTTAAATACATTCATCAGAAGTAAAGTAAGGCTGTGTCACTAAACATTTTACTGATAACTGAAAGAAGTTTTCAAAGATCGTTTTGCTGAAACATTCAGTGTCATTATTTTTACGATTTGCCAGATACATAAATCAGTAATATTTCATTATTATGATAAAAGAAAGTATAATGGGCTGAGCATTATGTTTCCCCTTAAACGTATTGACTTTGAGGCAAGGGAACAATGAGTGCTGAAATATGTACTTATTTCTGGGTTTTCAGACTCATATTAACTGTGTGCTACCATTCACTACAAGGTACAAGGTACAACGTAGATTTATTGTCCTTTTTCTTAAACGTGGTTTGAGAAGTAATGAAATTAAAGTTGATCCTAAATCCTACAACATCTTTTTGGCATTGAGGGAGGAGTTAAGGAGTCTCACAGTCTGGAGAAAGAAGCTGCTCCGTAGTCTGGTGGTTCGGCAGTGGATTCTTCCATATCTTTTTCCAGATGGCAGCAGCGTGAACAGACTGTGTCTTTCACTAGGGATGGGAGTCTAGGAATCGCTTTTTAACTGGAACCAAAGTTCCAAAATGTCCGCTCCATCGGAATCGTATGCCTTCAAGCTTATCATTTTCTTTTATCAATGCCAGCATGTTTTTCTGTCAGTTGTAAAACAGGGATGACAAACTCATGCGTCTACATTGTTGGAAATGTGCAACAGAAAAAAGAGAAGATGAAAACAGTGCAGCACAATGTCTGTAAAATGATAGTTTCAAGAAAAAGTGGAAACAAGAGCATTACACTGAAACTAGTCTACCCAAGATGGTCAAAAAAATTCCAGGAATGCCATGTATCTGACACTACACACATGCATGCCACGGCTCCTCCAACTGAGCAGCATTTCCATCACATAACTATGGTATGATAACCTTAACCCTTTAAATGCCAATTTTTTGTCATCATGTTTTTAGATGGGAAAAAAGTTGTTTATATAGCATCCATAGCATGTATTTTCTCCATATGCCAAACATGGTAAAAAATAAATAAATAAATACATTTTAAAAAGGAATTTTTTTTAACTTAACAGTCTGAATGTAACAATTTCGTTTACACAGTGTATTTTAGACTTAGGAGCTGAGCTGCAAATTCCAACATTAAACAAAAATACACAATCTTGCCAAAATCTATGCCGTATGCATGAGCACAGCCAAAATGATCAAATATGAAGAATAAAAAGCACTATGCACCAAATAGTCCATAGGGGTTTTAATGCCAAGCAGTATTTTTTCTTTGGCTAAGAAAGCAGTTAAACAGTGGAGCTCTTACACACCGTTGTCACATTGCAAGCCTTTCCTCTACTGTTTCTACACTGTGTTCAGACTCATATGTAAAAAGCAGTTGCATTAAAGCTTAAAAACTCTTGTAGAACTACTTTTTTCAACCACAGAAAACTGGTAAGAAATCATTAAGAGACACATTAAAGAACCTGACCTATAAGCACATATGATAATGTCACTGGTACCAATAAAATCTTCATTCATTTCCCATCCTGACATGATTCACAGATAACATCCTCTGCTGGAGTAAAGACTGTTCCAGGAAACAGCAGTGGTCTGCAGAGACACTTGTCAATGGAAGTCAATGGTACTTCAGAATGAACTGCTGAACTAAACTGATTGTCCCATCAATGACCAAGCTAAGCTAATGAGCTTGCAAACTTGGAGAGTTTTATTTCCCTTTTTTAATCGTGTTTATTGAATGGAATGGTGTGTAATGCCAGGGAGGAGTAAACGAAACAGAAGAGAAGAGAAAAGAGAGAGAAGCTGTGACTGATTAGTGCTAGTCCAACTGGCTAGCGTGTTAGCAGTTAGCCTGCCAGCTCCATTTGTTTACGGTTTAGCCAAGCCAGTAGTCACTTTGTCTTCGAGCTTAAACAATCCAATGTTTTGCAGTTTAACTTTGACACTTTCTGATGTGACCTGACCTACAGAAAATGACCCCGATGATGTCCCAGTGATGTCATCAGACTTATCTCAGTTAAGTCTCAGACTAAACTGAAAGTTGCAACTGGATGCATTATGGAAAATGTAGGACCCATCATTTTTGGAGCTTGTCCAGTGTTAATTAATAATTGTTTAATGGGTTAACCATTAACCATTCTTGTGTGTCTCTAGTGAGGCCCTCAACACCAGGTATTGTGACACTATATTGCTACATTTATTGTAGCAATATATAATATTTAACCCTTTGAAAAATATGTTGATGTGTGTTTGGTTTCTTTCAAAAACATGAAAAAGCAATGAGACATTTTACAAAAAAGACCCAAAAATTAGCAAGAAAAGGTAAAAACTGCACAAGAAAATTACCTGAAAATAAACAAAAAGGGAAAGTAAAAAACAAAACAATGAATTTGCTAAAACAAGTGCAGAAAAAATCTGTAACTGTATTTTAAATATATAATGAAAAACATTTAAAAATAAACTTTCATCTTGTGTTTTTTTTCCCCATTTTTTGAGAATTTTCTAATAATACTCCTCCTTTGTTAAACTAATTTCCAGGTCATTTTCTCATCAGCCTTTGACTGATTTCTTGCCATTTGCATAACAGCTCTTGCCAGGTTGCTCATTGCCTTTTTCCCCATGTTTGTGAAAGAAATCATGGCAATTTGCTCAGGTGTGAAAGGGTTAAATAACTTGTGAAAGGTGTCTGAAGGCAGCACAAGAAAAGTCGTTCGGCCCAGGTTTCAAAGGGTTAAAGGACCCCTGGGTTCGTGTTCAGACTCCTGGGTTAGGTTTAGGCGACAAAAGCACAATTTGGAAAAGATTGTGGTTTTGGATGCATTTTAATTACCAGAATCTGGTTTTATTGACAAGTACATTTGCATATACAGGGAATATGACTTGGGGTTTGGAATAAAATACTAAATGTAAATAGACTAAGACTAAATGTAAATAGACTAATATAGAAGCAATATTAAGAAAATCTAAAATGAAAAAATAGAATATAAAGAATCCGAAATGTATACAAAAGGTGCAATGGAGAATAAAGGGTAAAAAAAAAAGGGCAAAAAATAATGCCACAGTCACTGAAGTGGATACTGTGTTGCTAAATTGCTTATTTTGGTGGAAAAGAAAATGTGACATAACAGAGTCCCGTCCACTTCAAACTAGTGTGAAAAACACAGTCAAAGTGCTTCAGACAAAAACATTGTTCAAACTTTGTCTGTAAGAAAGTATTTTTACGCTATCACGCTGAGTCAGAGCACACTCTCTTTAAGGGTAACCAAAAGGGGAAAACTGTATGTTAAGGGGTTTTGACGTAAAGGAGAGGTAAATATTCCCTGTGCAGCTCCACTCTGAAGGATCAGTATCAGTATGGGTCTTCAAAAAGCCACTAGAGCCGTCTAGGCAGAATGAGCCCTGTCACGCACCCTCCCACCCCTAAAAAATACACAAACACGCACACCTGCTTGCGCACCGATAAGACGTCAGCCACCGCCGCTCCAAATGTGTTTGCACACCGGCGTCGGTTGGCTGCACTTCCTCATTGAACGACTTGAACAATTTATTCTGACGCGCCACTGAATCCGAGGGGGAATTTAGATTGAGATAGAAAAAAAAAAAAAAAGGAAAATCAGACACGACCTGAAAGCCTTGAGGGAGAGAGAGGAGGGAGAGGAGGAGGAGGGGGGTAAACCTGAGGCGGAGAGACAGGGAGATATATGAGCCTGTCACTCAACATTACAGTGTCACTACAAGCTGGACAATCATTAACAGGGCTAATGAACACAGCGGGCCGTGCTGCAGTACGGACGGCGCTCACAGAAAGCCACTGTGGGGGAATTTCATTAGTCCTGCTACAGCAGTGATATAATCCACTGATTCCCAACCACAGAGTACATCTGCTGTTACTGGGTACCTGAGGGGCTGTGCAGCAAATATGAAAAATTGAAATAGAAGAAATTACGTTTTGATAATACATATCCACATGTGTTTCCAGGGAGTAAAATAAACACACAGATATGCTCTGAAATTGGTGGGATCTTTGGTTTGTTTACTTTCGCAATAACCCACCAACTATATTAGCAGCCAGGCTGCCAGAGGAATATGTTGGTATTGCATGTTTCTGCAAACCAGGAATATATCACTTTTACACATTTCATATGCATCATATCAATGCTTCTGAAGTGACATAGTGTATATGAGCTGACTTTATCATTGGTAGGCAGAGGGGATGGTAGATGGTGTGACACCTTGGCGAGACACCTGCTAAGCTGAAGGCAGCTGTTGAAAACCAAGCAAACAAACAAACAAACAAAAAAATAAGATTTAGTGAGTCATTGCTACATATCCTGCACTGTTGAGGCATGAAAAGCATTATTTATTTATTTTTTTTACAAAGGCATCGTTGATACTTTTTTCCCTGTAATTATTCATCTTTTCATCCTATTTCTGTATTTTTTTTATTATTCTAAATTTTACAACTTACACCTTCATAGGTCATTCCAAACTAGCCAGGGGTGAGTAGGGGAGGGTTAGACAAAAGGTTAACTTTCCCTCTGGAGTATCAATACCCACAAAATTTGTGAGATGAGATGTATATATGATTTATTATTATAGTGCACAAAAACATGTGATAAAGAAAATCTGATCACAAAAAAAAAAAAACACATAGCTGTTTTTCCAAGTGGGAGTCCATGACTCTACCTTAATTATGTAACTTTACTTAAGGGACATGACGTCATTCATGGGCCACAAATTCGTATTATCTTAAACAAACTGCTGTTCACGCATTTTCATACAATATCATTTTACTCGTTCTCTGAGAATACATTGATAAACGCAATTTCTAGGAGGCAGGGCTGCCTGACCATAACTAAGTGATTAACCGCGTTAACCAAACCGTTGTTGAAACAATACATTTCAGTGCATTCGTTACTCAATAGCATGCAAAAGTAACATATCAGTGGTTCTCAGAAACATTCAGTGTCATAATTTTTCTGGCAACTGTGTTGATATTATTCTGACTGTAAAGAATCATCTCCATCTTCCAACTGGCCTGAATCACTGGTGACACCGAGAAGAAGCAGTGAAAAAACATCATGGATAGATGGTAAAACCAGAATGACAGTGGATTTTTCTTTGAAGCACATGCCGATACCGATATTGGAGAGTAAAAACTTTTGATATTGATTTATTGGCCAATGTTATGTATATATGCAATTATTCGATGCAATTATCCCTCAGATATGATTATCAGCTACTTGTGACAACGATAATGTAATGGAAGCCGGATATTTTATAGTTTGATAATAAACTTTTACTGTCAAAAATGAAATCAGTGCACTGAAACACTAAACTTCATTGAATTATTATTATTATAATAATTATTTAATTTGATGATTCTAAATTACTCTAAGTATCTCTTTCTGCATTGTGTTCTGTTAAACATAAACTTTACAAATATAATATCGATCTGATAATATCCACTGAGCGATATATCAGTTGGGGTCTGGTGACAAACATTTTTGTCAAGAAAAAGTGACAAAGTGACAAATCATTCCCTAACTTTTTATTTGTCCATATCCCACCATACAGTTTTAATATCATGTATGGATGTTTGTATATCGAAAGAAATAAAAACGCTTTGAAATTAAATACCACACTGAAGAATCAATAAGGGAAGTTTTGGCACAAAAAGTCTGATTGAAACTGATTCGTCATTCCTTGGACTCCACCTTTTAAGCAACGTCAGGTGACTTCCCATTATGCTCCGTCAGAGCTTGTCTTGTTTTTCTGTCATGGCCAGACTTAAAAAAAAAAAAACCCCAACAGCAACCAGACACGGGCGTGCCCTGTTGAAGTGCTGTTAGCGAGCACTCACAATCTGAACATACAGCCACAAAAGAGGAAGACAAAACTTTGAAATCTGGATTTCAGTTTTTGTTTGATGATTGCAAATCTCTGCCTGAGTACTCATTCAACACCTTGTTTTTCTTTTCTTTATTCACGATCACTCCCAACATCAGAGATCAACACATCATTCTTTGTCCAGCTCCAGTACATCTGACTCTGTACACTGAGTCATACTCACTATGTGTAATGTATGTGATAAAAGATGTAATAAAAAGCCATGCCTCACCAAAATGCCCCTTCAGCTCTTTAGCTAAAACTGGATTCACACATATACATGACTCTCAACACAAACTCTGCCATAAAACACTCCAAAGTGGTTGTTTTGGGCTTTTACCATGACCCGCTATAATGCAATAAACAATAGAGAAGTTCTGTCAGCTGAGTTTATGACGCTGTAAAGACGCCTCTTTTTTTCTTTCTTTTCATTCACAAGCTCTTGAGTGGCCACACACAGGCGCACACTCACCCTACACAATACACACAAAGAGACAAAGGAATCAACTGAACAAGGTCATCATCAGTACCACGCTCACAGCCACAAAGTCAGGTCTAAATGTCAGTACAAGACTTCATATTCAATGATGTAAGAGGGTCCAGTTTTACATATGGTTTGAGATTTTGAACTTTTTGAGAAAAGTGTCCCCGCGTGTGTCTAAAAAACATTTAGAGCAAAAATTTACGGCATCAAGTTGTTGTCAATCTTTAAAAATCCTTCTCAGCCCAGCCATGCCCATAATTAACGATATTTCTATAAATGAAGGGAGAAGTGAAGCGTTATAAAGCAGTCACGACTTTATCAGGGTGGATAGCCTTCATTAAAAACCAATCAATGGAAAGAAGAGAAACACTTAAAAAACACTCCATAGGTCCAAACAAAGGTTTAGTGGTTTAGTGGTTATATCTTAATAGAACATTTACGCTAAATAGAAATAAGAAACTTGATATAAATGTTCCATAAAGGTTCCCTTTTTACAATAACCAAAAAAAAACCAAAAACAAAACCCAACTCTGGAGCTCTAAAGAGATCCATAAGAGCAAATGAACTGCAAGCACAAAGGGAGAAAGATTCCTTAAAATGCCCTCATTGTCACTTTGTATTACACACATACAAACTATGGGCACCTATAATCAACGAATTTAATGCCCAAGTATTTTGCTAATATACAGCTGTTCAGCATCTTAATGACTGTGATCTTTGGAGGATCGAATTCTGTTGTTCAACGATTATTTTATTAGCACTTCCATAGTTTATGTGTTTTTTTGTTTAGGCTGTATGTCACATGGATATATAGGAACTCTAAGAATTCCTCTGATTTGTAAGGACAAAAAACAAAAATAACATTTACATTTTACTTAAATAGTCAGCTTGTAGACTATGTAGTTATTGTTTATGAAATAATGCAGTTTTTAGGCCATATTTTGTTTTATTGGCAGATAGATAGATAGATAGATAGATAGATAGATAATCAGATAACATTTTAACAAAAAGTCAGCTTTTTAAAGTCTAGTTAGTGACTTTGAAATATATCATATTTTGTCCCATATGCAGATGAAAAGGTATACGAAAATATATATAAATAATTACAAAAATGGCTCCTTTTTCATGTGCAAAAATTTCAAAATTGCATTGTAACTAAAATGTTATTTTTGTATATTATCCTAACAAATCAGAGGAATTCTTCGAGCTGACATATATCCATGTGTCAAACAACAGCTCGCATGTGTTTCTGCGGGTTTTGCAGTGTTTCAGCTTGTTTCTGTCACAGTCTCAAAGTTTGCGTGCAGGGCTCGGAGCTGGAAGGGCGTAGCCTAGTGGCGCTTTGGATGAAGAAAAACGCTGGGTGTCTGGATGACTGGATGTCTTGCTTTAAGAGAACATGACTGCAGCAGAAAACTGAATTATTAAGACAAAAATTATACTTGAAGATTTGAATAGTCGGTAAGAGCCATGTGAGGATTTCTTTTCAATGCTGAAAAGTTGGGAGGAAATTTAACGCTCCTCTCCATCCCCGTGGCTCCGAGAGCGTGAAATTGACTAAAAAATGCAACTGGGAGTAATGGGAGCAGACAAACAAGAGGCAAAAATATCTGTCTGTACTCCTATGAACTCCCTCCATCCTCATCTGATCCAACTTGTGAGCCAAAGAGATTTTTTGCGCCTCACACAATAACCGTTCCTTCCTCTAATAATGTGTGAGAATGAAATGAGTGAACGTACCTGAGAAGAGAAGCGCGAGCACAGTCCCGAGGAGGATCATGTTGAGAATTGTGCTCGGGACACCGGCGGGGGTAAAGCGGGGATGTGGGACGGGACTTGGTGCGTTCCCGGCTGGTCCAGCAGCACCGCTGTGCGCCCCGCACAAAGACACCCAGCCTGTCGCTACATTCACTGCACACACCGCACTATCCGCCCGTCCGTCCTTTCCTTCTCTCTGCGCAAAAAGTTTCAAATCCCCAGCTGGAAGAAAAGAGCAGCGTAGTGTCGGAGCAAAGTGCGCGCCGGAAAGGCAGCCTCTGAGTGTGTGTGTGAGAGAGTGTTTGTGCCAAAGCTCCAGCTCCACACCGCGCGGCGCGGAGGCTCTGAGGACTCCAACTACTGGCTGGAAGAAATGTCAAGCGTCACCGGGCTGCAGCTGTGCCCGCGGACAGTCATCACGGACGCGGCTCCGCTGGTGAGGGGGTCCCGGTACATTCTGCGATCATGATGCTGACAGCCAGAGGAGGCTGGGGTTATTAACTGGTGATATCCCTCCTCCTCCTTCTCCTCCTCCTACCCCCTCCTCCTCCTCCTCCTCCTCCTCAGATCATCATCGTCACCACCATCACCTTTAGGGACAGTAAAGGATGACAACAGGCCTATAGCTACTCAGGTTATCATGAGGGACACGTCAGCTATTTTATGTATCTTCCACATCAATGTAATGCCAAAAACTTTGCGCTGGATGCAATCCAAGCATATCTGCAGCCAAGGTCAAAATTCTAACCTTTTATGAACTCCTTGAATCCTTGAGTGACATCACTTTTCTTGTGCTGTTTTCAGACACCTCATTCACAAGTATTTAAAACTTTGAACACTTTGAACCATATGCACATTTGCTGTTTTATTCAAAATGAACAACTTGGTAAGACTTGTTCCAGAAATTGAAAAAAAGGTACATTTATTTTAATTTTTTTTTAAAGCTAGGGGAAATATCTATGGGTAAATAATATGTATAATTACATATCTAAAATATTTCTTTAATTATATTTTAAGCTCTTTTTAGAAGGTCAGTTTTATTTTATATATATATATATATTTTTAAATATTAATTTATTTTTAATCACCTGCTGTTTTGGCTAAGTCTCCAATGTCTAGATTCACTCAGGACCACAAAGGAACAATTAATCTGGATTCTTCTTATGCACTGTATGTGGAGTTTAGCTCCTTTTCCTTTTATCCAGTGATCCATTGCACATAGATGCATCAATGAACTTTATGCCATACAGTTTCCATTACTACTGTAATATATATGTATATATATATATATATATATATATATATATATATATATATGTGTGTGTGTGTGTGTGTGTGTGTGTGTATATATATATATATATATATATATATATATATATATATATATATGTGTGTACAGTATATTAGTTTATTTATTATATATTATTCTTTTTGACCTTGCCCTCCGAGCAGTTTTCCCAGCATGTTTAATAGTTCACACAGAATGCTTCTACGCTACAACAACAGCAGTGAAGTCTCTTACACGCAAAGCAATGTACCATAGTCGTTATTCAACTGAAGAATAAAAATTGCATGATGAAACGCTTCTGCGTCTTGTACTTTTCTGAACAATGAGATCCTGCAGCCTACAGACACCTTTTTCCTTGATGCTATGTTTGGAACATTGTCAAAGACGTGTGTGGGCTTTAAGCAACTCAATTGTGTTCATTAATTGCACATGGTTGCTTTGGCAGCAACACAGTAAGCTTGTTTCAACATTATTTTCATGATTAAATGTAATGCAGCAAATTTTTGTCATGTTAATCACACCAACATCCTTTAGCCTTGTCGTTTAAAGCTGCATGTGTGTCAGCTGTAAGCGACACACTGGAGATAACTTCCCATAAGCCTCTCCCAAATATAAGCCTGTTGAGTTCAGCAAGCAAATACTTATCAGGGCTATTAATTGGGACAGAGGTCTAACTGGAACAGGCTTTTATTTCCTTTCACACAAAACTTTTGCTCAGCAAAGATGGAAATACAATCAAATTCTTTCTCTTTCTGCAGGTATTATGGTAATCTTTGGTGCTCATTGTTTAAGTAAAATAAACTGAATGATTGAATTGCAGAGAATCTTACCAAGCTAACAATGTGTGTAGCATGTTCATATTGGCAAAAGTTTAAACATTTATATTTGTATATGTGATCTGTGCAGCTAACGTAGCTAAGTGGACAGCTAACAATCTGGTTTTATACAGACAAAGAACTTCTATAAAATTTAACTTCGTAATCAGAGCGGGCCGTTATTTTCCAAAATGTGTAGCTACACCAGGCCAGTTAAAGGGACTGAGTGTTTATTTGGGACTAGGCTTTTGTTTGAAGTTTTACAGTATGTAAGCTGATGCACAAATTAAGATGAGAATGTATTGTTTTTCCATAATACCTTTCTGTCAAATGTCCTTCAGTTAAAGTTAATTCAGGTGAAACACTGCATTAAAACATCATAAGAATAACTTTCTTACAAGTGTGTAAAGCTTCGCTTTATCTCTGCGTAATATAATCATGTTTCAATATTGTGTCGACCGGATGGGATTTAGTATAAAATATTCCACTGATTCTTCATTTTTCACTCAGCGCAGACATATTAATTCCCCAGAGGAATATCATAGAAATATACACTGAACACATACAGTAATAGAACCATTGTAGTGATTTGAATAGCCTCAGGTGATAAGAACGGGGCAGAAACCATTAAAAGGAAGCAAGTTTGGGAGGATTATGCATTAATCCAATATTTCCCCTCATGTAGCCTTCAGAGTTATTTTGTCTCTTTGAAGCAGTGGAGTACAAAGTGGGGTCATTTAGAGGGCTGCAGGGGCTCCACCTGTTAAACCACTGTAGCGTCACTTTCATTTCATTTGCACATAAGAGCAAAACAGAATAACAAAAGGATGACACTCACTGCCTGCAGTATGAAAACGTAAAACCAATTCATGCGTCTATCTCCTGTTAAGTTCCTCCACTTTTAACAGACGCCGATCTGCTGCAGACTCTAAAAAGAGAGATAAGTCATTTTAATTGAAGTCATATCTTTTCTTCCTTTAATTATTCATACTAATCATTATTTTAGGTTCTATATTTTTATCTGTACCTCTGCTTAATCTTCTATATCACTATCAGTAACAGTGCAGTCTGCTATATGGGTGAAATGATTAGCTCTTTGCATTCTATAGAATATTCAAAAGGCATATAAATTAATTAAATGTGTCCTAAATTCATTTTCGGATCCTGATATCAAGTCAAATATATATACTTATTTTTATTACTGATATACAATTACTTTTTACTTTTTATCAACTTTTTTTGTGAATATATATATTATATATATATATATATATATATATTATATATATATATATAGTTACATAAGAAAAAAAGCATTTGGCTTTTAAAAAGAACCCACATAATATTAAAGACAGCTGAATATACCAATCACCAATTTACAAACAGACAAATATTTCTAAAATCTAGGAAAAAAAATCAATAAATAAAAAGAAAAGACTGTGACTGCCAAACAATTGATACTAAAAATAAAAAATAAAAAAACAAGGAAGAAAGGTAAAAAGATAAATAAATAAATTAATACATGAAATACAATGCATATATTTATGCACTAGTTTCATATATAATTTTGGTTACTGTGGCCTATGCCTGAAAGTGAAAAAACCAAACAAACAAACCAAAAACAAATAGTTCCGATTTTCAGTAAATATGGTTATTATGAATGTGAATAATAAAGAGCACAGGCCATTGCCAAGGCCCAGTGCCCTATCTCGCAAAGTTATTAAAACCCCAAAATAATTTGTGTATTTGCTCCATGATTTGGATCAGCTCCAAAATTCATTGGGTTTTTCCTTGGCCCATGCTTCACCTGTCCACTGTGTTTTATGACAATTGGCCAGTAGTTTTTACATCATCCTGCTGACAGTCAGACAAACTGAACCAAAAAAATAACCTCCTGTGTGGTAAGTAACACATCTTCAACAAACATCAATCTTCAACACTATGACAGGTTTAGGAGGTACTGTGGGGTTAACCCTTTGATACCTGAGCAAATTGGCTTGATTTCTTTTAAAACGTGGGAGGGGGATAAGCAACTTATCAAGATATGGCCCAACAAACAGCAGGGAATAAGTAAAAAGTTACAAGAAAATAACCTGAAAATAAGAAAAAAAGGTAAATATATTAAATGAAATTTTTATTTTATTATTCTTTTTTATTATTATTATTTTAGTTTGTGTTGTTGTGATGTTTTTTTCCTGTGTTTTTGGAAGAAATCAAACAAATTTTTTTAGGTTTCTTGTGCTAGGGCAGAACATGTAGATTCAGATGTTAAAGGGTTATTGGGATACAACAGTCAGTTTTTCTGTTTTTGTTTTTGTCTTCTTTGCAATACTAAGGAAAGTGAGAAAGAGGAAAGCAGGTGTGTTCCTCATGCACAGTGCTGCGGTGTGAGCCTTTAAGGAGTGCTGCTAGACTGGATGATTGTACAAACGGAGGAGAGAGGAGCTGGAGGAGACACTTTTATGACTGGCCAACCATAAATAGCACAAACACATAGGCAGAAGGCAAGTGCACATACATGCGACACTCACACAAATACACACAGTCAAACACTCTATGTGCTTAAATTCTCTCACATGCAATTTCTATAATTGGTGATGGAAGTGGCGAAGATGGCACTCGGTTTTGCGGGTGAGCATCTTCAAAAATGCTAAGGCCTGGGTGTCATAGATTAGGCTCACTGACAACAGGAGGAATGAGATAATAGAATTAGAATTTTCAACCCAACTATCTGTTTTTGTTTTGCACAGAATCACAAGCGTGAGATCAGCCCGCTCTGCAGGCAGCGCGGCATCGAGGAGGGCATGGAGACAAAGACTCACAGGAAGCTTTTGTTCCTGTATTAACAGCTTTTTCAGCTCCACTTACAAATCACAAACTGTAATCAGTGAGTCCATTTTAATGACATGCACACACATGCATGTACGCACTCACACACACACACACACACACACACACACACACACACACGTGTTACAACCTTGTCCCATCAAGCAAATTACATGGCTCTCTGTTCACCCCCAGAGGTCATTCAACCTCACGGCCTGTTGGGCAACAAGCTGTTGTGCTAATCAGTGGAGAGCCGCCTCTCTCCAGGGAGGGACATATGGTGAACAACACTGTGACATCACAACAAATAACAACCGCTGCGACACCTCAATAGAGGCTTTGCAGTGGCACCATCAATCTCTTTGTGACCACATCTGGCACCACTGTGGAGGTCTGCTGCCACACTGGCTGTAAGGTCTATATCAATAATAATCAACCTATGGCCCGCTGACCAAATCTGACCCCCAGTAGAGTGCCGGGTGGCCCCTTAAACCATTTTCTAATTCACAAAAAATAAAGGGATACACACTGAGATTTTTTTCTGTGCTTTTAGTATACATACGGTGACAGAGTGCATAAAACAGCATCAAAAGGGAGGATCACCCACACCCCCCAACAGAGGTCCTAGCTAAGCCCCCAATGTCATAAAATTCTAGAAATTTCCAAATTGCAAAAACTTCCTAAAATCCTATAAATGTCCTGAAATCCTAGAAGCATCCAATAATCCTGTAAATGTTCTAAAATTCTAAAAATTTCCTAAAATCCTAGAAACTACTTAAAATCTGAGAAATGTCCTAAAGTCCCAGAAATATTTAAAAAGCCTAGAAATTTCCTAAAATCCTAGAAAGACCAAAAAACATCCAAAAAATGTCCTACAATCCCAGTAATGTTTCTAGATGCTAGAAACAGCAATCTAGCATTTAAATGCTAGTTTGTAGAAACTACCCACAATCCTAGAAAAATCCCAAAATCCTAGAAGCATGTTTGAGGAACTACGAGGGGGCCCTGGCCTCCTATAATTTTGCAAATGTGGCCCCCAAGCAAACCAAGTTGAATATCCCCCAGTCTGTATATACAGTTACAATGCAAGAAGGATTTAGACATTTAACACACACATGCATGTCCTACATTGAATCATTTGTAAAAACTTTGGTGATCTTCTGATTTTTCATCTTGCACCATCATTGCATTACATTTTGAATCACCAGATCCTCCTTTCAGAGACCTGACTGTCTCTCGGGCTCTGCACTCTCTCTGTTCCTCAAGGACCACACTGACATGGTTACTCTGACAGAATCTGAATCTGTATCTGAATTCACTTCAGTTAAATTCAAAACAGTTTATTTGTCCCAAGGGTGCAATTTGCTGTGGGAAGGATAAGCTGTACACAGAGAAAGAGAGGGAATTATATTAGTGCAAAAATAAACTCTATACATTACAATAATAGTGGTAATGATATGAGAATCAATCAGTCATCAACTATTTATTCATTTGTTACACGGAATCATACAGAGTACTACTCCAGTGGAATGCAATCCCATAATCTCCTTCAACTTTGCACTGCAGTTTGGTCTTTTGTGTGCTTCTTCTCACATTTTATTCTCCTGCTGTATAATAATCCATGTTTGTGATAGTTCTGATGATTATTGTTTCTGGTTGTGAAATGATTTTAAGGTCCAGTGTGAAGGATTTAGGAGCATCTATTGGCAGAAATGCTATATACTGCTCAAAACTATGTCTAAGTGCCATACCGTAGGCAACCAGAGTCACTTGAGTTTCTTTAATACATTTAACCTTTGAAACCTGGATTGACATCCGTTTTCTTGTGCTGCGTTCAGAGGCCTTTCACAAGCATTTGAACCTTTGAAATGTGAGCAAATCAGTTTGATTTGCAAATTGGTATAACATGTCCCACAAATTGCAAAAAACAAATGAAACCAAACCAAACAAAACAAAACAAAATGAAATGAAACAAAAAACAAGAGAATGGCCAGCAATTTAACTTACAAAAATAATAATCACCAGATAATCACCAATGAACAAAGGACAAAATATCAAGAAGAATATATCTTTAATTATTATGATGACATGTTTGAAAATTAGGTTACAGAAAAATACTTATCATTGTTTAATTTTATTTTAGCACTTTTTTCAGGTCCTTTCCTGTTTTTGTTCTTTTAAGTTCCAAAGGGTTAACCTGTAATCCGAGAAGCTTCTGCAGTTCAAGAACTGAAGACCTAAAGCTCTGCAGTAGCCTGCTGAGGATATTCTAACAGTCTGTGGTGGCCGCTGCCGTCTGTTTTGCTGTGGTTTGCTAGGGGAACAGGGTGAGGACAGTCAACATCATCTAAATCAACAAGATCATCAGGAGCACTAGGAAGATTGAGGAAGAGGATGCACAAACCCTGGAGCATCATGGACAAAGACTCCACCATGTCCACTTGTCACACACACAGGAGCACCTTCAGCAGTAGGCTGGTACCACAGGACATCTTTTCTTCCTGTCCAAACTTATAGTAACAACTCATCTGCCTCATGCAGGGAGATGGACAGCTGAGACACGGAGTGCTGATGTGGCTCCAGCTTCCATTTCATATCTGTTATGCTCTGTTTGATCTTTATCACCCCCCACCACCTCCCCTCCTCCCCCACCTGTCACACACTCACTCTCGCTCTGTCTCTCTCACTGTTTCTCTCTCTCTCACGGGACATTAAGTGCAATATCACGGACATAATCATGAACATTCTGTATTATGCACTCTTAACTCTTATGCTATCTTCACCTCAGATTCGATACATATACTGTCTATGCAGAGCTTCTCATGTTGGCATTTTATATTTTCTAGACTTTTTGTATTTGCACTCTATTTTGCACTTTTTAATTTTGTATTGCAACTCAACTGCACAGCAGTCCCCCTCAAGATTCATAAAATTTTACCTTATTCCTGATTCTTAAGGCTCTTTCTTAAAGAGGGTCCCTGTGTTTACAGCAATGAATGAATTACTCAGAGTGTGATAGAGCGACAGCGACACAGATTTTGAGATGTGAAATCTGTTGTTCTTCCTGTATCGAGTGCTTTCATTTGATGTCATAGTGATGCAAGTCATCACATGATGCTGCTTTGCAGTGGACTTCCATGTCTACATATTATGCTGTAGGAATCCCTCTGCGTCTGCTGTTGAAGCTCCAGGATGCCGCCACTGTGATGTCAACAGAGACACATGGTGAGATTATACTGCATGTAGTTTTGCTTTGGCAACAACAACACATGGCAACCAATGCGGGGACATCAACAAACGCACATGCAGGCATGGATAGTTAGGATTAGGCAACAAAGTCACGGATGGTTAGGTTTAGGCAAAAGAAGCACATGGTAAGGTGTAGAGAAAAACGATCAGAGGAAACACCCAACTCCCACTTGAAAGTCTGGGGCTTGTTGGATCCATCCACCAACCCACCCGCCTCAGAGAGACCTTGGTGCTGTGTATATATTATGTCATTACCAGCAGCATTTCAACCTGACGCCATCCAGCAGCATGTCAGGTAGACGCTACAAGCATCTTTTCAAATGAAGATTACTCTACACATCTTTTTTTTGCCATAAATACTGTATGTGTGTATTTAAAAATGTACTGTGACAGATGTCTTGATAAAACAATCAAAAGGCATTGAAGAGGTCAATTTTATGTTAAAATGTTCCTTTGGTAATGGAGTGTGGTTATGCTCAGCTACAGGGGAGAGATGTGGAAATGGTTCAAGGGAGCAGTGCCAGAGTTGATTGACACAGGTGTTTTCTGTTTGTTGATTGCCCTCCTTTGTCTCTCTGCAGTAGCATGCTGGACTGGACACACACACACAACCACAGAGTACAGCCGGGAGGCTGTGCTCCTTGCTGGAGAAACTTGAGTTGGACTTTGGTAAAAAATAATCTTTTTAGATGAGCTCTTCAGTCACCGGGCAAATTGTGGTGAAGACCATTCATTTATGTTATTTCAAGTGTGCATGTCAAAATTAAAGCTCCTGTGCACCAAACCCCAGAGCCTTGTTTGTGTGTTGGATGTGCTGAACTGAACCTGGTGACACAGGCACGTGTTACAGTTCCATTGTATTTTTATGAGCAAACACGGAGGAGCCGAAACCAACTCAGCCAGCCATCTTTATTCAACACTTTTTTTTGCAAAGGCAATTCTGACCCCCTTTAAACTATAAAGTGAAATGTGTTTCATCCGATGGCTCTGTCCAGCTCAAGACTGCCACAGTCCAAACAGGTCCCGCCCACACCTGTCAATTACTTTTATGATCAGAATAAAAAAGTTTATCATATTAGTAACATATACATAGGATGCACATTATGATTGTCTATATTTTTTCAGAGAAAATGTTGGGTATTAAAATGAAACAAATGTTTGAAAAAAGAATCTCTGCTGGTTTTCTTTGTTATATACATCAGAGCCAGTCAGAAAAATGTGGAGGGCGACATTGGAGTTGATGAGGATAAAATGAGCCTATCTGATTGTAAATACAGTTACAGACAGGTAAAACATATTACAAATAAGGGAAACACTGCAGTAGTGTTAGCATCAGATGAGAGAGAGATCAGTGTGTGCCCTGACTGCTTTTGATGTCAGGTGAGGGAGAGGTGGTGCTGGTTTGGAACAGTAATGCTTAATTAGGTACTTCCACGCACATAGTGTTTGTATGTGGATTGTTCATTGTGGTCACAATGCGTCCCTGAACACTTTTGGAGGTGGTTTTGGCCGAAGAGATCACAATCTGTCGTTAGTGCTTTTTTGATGCATTTGTACTTTCATGTGGTCAGGGACTATCTGATCACAATCAAATCACCGAAAACCACATTTAAATACAAGCTGCTAAGGAGGACTTAGTGATCCAAAGTCCCCTGTGTCCAAGACTGAGTCAAGACCAAATAAAAAGCCAAGGCCTTCAAAAAGTGTTCTAAATTTTTCTTGAGACCTCTCCGATCGCCCAAATACACATTTAAATACAAAGGGAAAAGGAGGACTTAGTGATCCAAAGTCCTCGTTGCCAGGACAGAGTGAAAAATGTGGTCTTACACCAAACCAAGACCTTAAAAAGTGTTATTAAGACCAGGTTGATCACCCCAAAAAACATTTCAATACAAGGTGAAAAGCGGGACTCAGTGATCTGAAGTCCTCTCTGTCTTAGACCAAGTCAAGACCAAGTAAAAAATGTGGTTTAGGTCCATCACTGAACCAAGACCTTCAAAAAGTGTTCTTGAGACCAGTTCGATCACCCCAAAATACATTTAATACAAGGTGTAAAGGGGGACTTGATCTAAAAGTTCTCTGTATCGGAGTCCGAGACAAAGCCAAGTAAAATTGGGTTTGAGTTTAACACCAAACTGAAACCTTCAAAAATTGTTCTAAAGTGTTCTTGAGACTAATCCAATCACACCAAAACATTTAAATACACGGTAAAAACGGAAACTGATGTAATGTAATGATCTGAAGTCCTCTTTGTCCAAACCTAGACAAAACCGAGTAAAAAATGTGGTTCAAGTCTTACACCAAACCAAGATCTTCAAAAAATGTTCAAAAGTTTTCTTGAGAACAGCCCGATCACCCCAAAACACATTTAAATACAAGGTGAAAAGGGGGACTCAGTGATCCAAAGTCCTCTCTGTCCAAGACCAAGTCAAGACCAAGTAAAAAATGTGGTTTGAGTCCGACACCGAACCAAGACCTTCAAAAAGTGTTCTAAAGTGTTCTTTGGACAAGTCCATTCATGCAAAAACACATATAAGTACAAGGTACAAACAGGGAATTAGTGATCCAAAAGTCCTCTTTATCCGAGACAGAGACAAGACCAAATAACAAATGTAATTCAAGTCAGACACCAAACCACCTTCAAAAAGTGTTCTTAAGTTTTCTTGAGACCAATTCAACACCCCAAAATAAATTTAAATACAAAGTGCAAAGGGGGAATTAGTGAAATAAATATAAATAATATTAGTGAAAAGTCCTCTTTGTCCAAAACCAAGACAAGACTGAGAAAAAAAAATGCGGTTGGAATCTGAAACCAAACCAAGACCTTCAAAAAAAGAGTTCTAACGTGTTTAGACCAGTTTAATCACCCAAAAACACATTTAAATACAAGATGCAAAGGGAGACTTAGTGATCCAAAATCTTCTTTGTCCAAGACCAAGACAACACCAAGCCAAAACCTTCATGAAGTATTCTTAACTTTTTGTGAGACCAGTCACAAGAACAACAACTCAGCACACTGGCAGGCTAAATTTATCAGTGCTCACACTCCTTGGTCTAAGTAAAAGTGATAAAATGGAGATATTTCAAAACTGTTCATTTATTTTCAATCATGGTTTCCTGACACACAGTAAACTGTCTTGAATTTACCTGAAGTTTCTGCTGAAATCCAATCACTGTAATCAGTGCAGCTGTGCGGTGTGGGTTAGCTCATGCTTATTACGTTCTTTGAGAAGTGAACTCCCTGAAGCAATAACCTTGGCATGAATGTTGCTCCGCTAATATTCACAATGTAACAAAGAAACCACTGTCACAAAGGACACAATCATCTGCAATCATTTTAATGCAATTATTTTAATTGATTTGTCCATATTCATAGATGGTGATGATGTTGTCGTCCTTAACAAATGTTATATTTAGCTGCCTAGCAGACGGGGAGGAGGGTTTGGCTGGTGAAAAGGTTTCACCGACTAAATTTCATTTTTGTCAGGTTCTTCAATGCACCTCCTTCAAATGCAGCATCTAGCTCCCCTGTCTTATTGGATAAATGCAAAGAAAGACAAAAGGAAAAGAAAAGAAAAATAAATAAATGAATAAATAAGTAAGAGCTAGTTGGCATGACATCTAGTTGAGACACCTGATGAAGGAAGGCCCCACTAGCAATTTTTGGTTCAAAGAACATTCTGAGAACATTACAATGCAACCACTGAATGTTTTAGTAACATTTTCCGTGGCAAATTTTCTTTATGTTCCCAGAATGTTTTTCTTAAACTTCTGGCCACATTCTCCATAAACATAAAAAAATGTTATTATTAGTACTATTTTTAAAATATTTTTTATTGTTAATATATCAGATCACACTGCATACAAAAAAAAGTTCTGTAATCTTAGGCCTTACAAACATGTTCTAAATGTTGCTTTGAAAGCATTCTTCCTTTGTTCTCATGTGACATTGTGGGAATGTTTTTCAAAAGAACATTCTATGATCTGTCACCTCTCAACATCACCAAAACATCCTCAGAATGTTGCAATTAAAACGTCATGTCTAAGTCAGCATTTAACCTTACAAGAATGGTATTTGAAATGATGAACATCCTTAAAATGTTCGTTGAACACTAGATTAAAATGTTTTCCTTAAAACAACTTGAAGGGAACGTTGGCAAATGTTATGGCAATGTTCCCTGCATTTTTTAACATACAAATGTAATGTAATGTGATATGTTAACAAAATAAAAAATAAATAAATAAATAAAAACCTGAACGTTCTTGGAACACAGAGAAAACTTGCCACTAAAATCATTACTAAAATATTCAGTGGTTGCATTTAAACATTCTCAGAACATTTTTGGAACCAAAAAATTTCTACCTGGGGTGGCAAGAACATTGCCTTTGTACATGGTGCACCCCCTCTCCCCCTGTTCCCCTGTTTCTTGCTTATTTTTCCCACTCCTCTTTTGTCTTCTATGTCCCTGATTGGCCCTCTGTGTGTATGTGTGTGTGTGTGTGTGTGTGTGTGTGTGTGTGTGTGTGTGTGTGCGTGCGTGCGTGTTTGTGGTCATCACACCTGGCTCCAGCAAACCAGCACACCTGCCTTCAATCAGCTCATCAGCCCTCCAGTATATCAACTCTGGCTTTCCTCCCACTCTTCTTCAGATCCTTATTCCAGTCGCAGAGGTAGCCTGGCTCAGGCCAAGCTCTTTAGCCTTTGAGAATAATTTTCCTCGTGTTGTCGTTACCAGTTTAATGCTTGTTTATTCCTTTTTGCAGTTTACCTGCTCTCCTGCCTGCCATGCTGCTCTGCCTCTCTCCATACCACCTGTCCTCTCTGTTGTCCTCGCCTCTCTTCAAACTACCCATCTACAATTCTGTTCTCTAGCTGATCTAATACACCCTTCCTTTTTAATCTTTATTTCATGTGTTCTTTCAACTGTTTTTTCCCCTTTATTTTACTCTATCAGTTTTTATTTTATCTGCTCACTTGTGAAGCACTTTGAATTGCCGATGCATTGTTTTATATTAATAAACTTGCCTTGCCTTTCAGGACTGTTACAATTAAACTATCAAACTATACCTGCATCTTTTTTTTGCTTTCTTTATGTAATGACTTGGGATGAGAACGTGTCAACATTAACGGCAGAACCATCCAAATACATGGACAATTACAAAGCAGCAGCCAACAATATAAGAAGATGCAAAAAAAAAGGACTAATTTACAGTGCACAAGTCAGGAGTTGTACCATGTTTATTTCCATGTGACAAATAAATGATTGAAACAGAAAAATGAGCTTAAATTAGGAGAGAAAAGGTCATTCAGCCTAAAAAGACATACATGTTATTTGAGTGGCTTGACTGATTGAGTGTGTTAGATTACACAGCTGTAGCCTAAATCAAGTGACATTAACAATTCATTACATGTTTCACATGTATACACGTGTAAACCTTGAAGTAATCTGAAGTAATCCATCAGTGCTCAGGCCGTCTCCTCAAAGATACAGCCTAATTAAAGATCTGTAGTTGGAACTCCCTGCTGACAGAAACCTACAGTCCATGAATACCTAAAAGTCACCGAATTTTAACTTGATAAGAAAACAAATATGCCTTGGATGGGAGGGGACCACGTCATTGGGTTGGATCCAGGCTATGGCAGCTTGTTCCGGTGATTGCTGCCTGAGCGACTGCGACTCAATAAGCTTGAATGGGAAAATCTGACATCAAAGTGAAAATTCTCCACATCTATGAGCTATCAGCCGGGTCACTGAAAGACAAGTTATGTAACGTGTGTGCTAATGTTCAGTTATTTCATGTGGTTTATCTATAAAACATGCCGCCCTCACAAAATTTCTAAACAAATGTAAATTCCCTACAGGAATCCCCCCTCCTCTGCTGTGACATTGCTTCATGCCTCCTTGTTTTCTGCTCCTTGTCAAGCCCGCTGTTTGATGATACTGATCAAATGGGTAGCGCTTGCGGTGCAGAGAATCGGCCTAATAAAGTTATTAACATCAAATACACTGTGTTGTTTTTTCCTTTATTTCACATTCGTTTTCGAGGCTTTGTCTTGTTTTTGTCTGAAATGGGATCTCTGAAAGGGTGTGGAACACAATGCTGAAGTTTGAAAATAGCGCTTTGATGGAGTTGAGTCAATGAAATATGCTTCGCCTGTTTGGGTTCAGCAGCACCGCCATTGTTTCAAACTTCCATCTCATATCTGTGATGAGATAATCTCAACTTCACGTTAATTTAGCAGCTTTTCCCAGTGTTTTTTACTCCACCCATGGCCTTCAGCAAATGCAACCTGCCCAGGAATCATAATGTAACCTTTGTACAGAAATTGATTATGACGACATCCCTTTAAAGTCCTCTCTAAGAAAAAAGCAGAATATATTTAAAATCTAATTAATATGATTAATTTGATTTATTTTATATTTATATATCACAAATTGCAAATTGTGTTCTCTCCTACACCAGCAGTCAGACTAAAGCCTGGTAAGTGTCAAACAATATTGTCCAATTTCAGTCTTGCCAAAACCTAGTTTTTGAAGCCTTTTCAGTCTAATACAATAGAAAATGTGTTTGAAAACTGCAGTATTTTGCCCTGCAAAGCTTCAGTTGCTAAGAATTTAAAAAAAATCAGACAAATCACACATAATTTACAATCCTTTTCATCCTGTTTGTGAGTTAAATGCTGTACACAGCAGGGACCACATATTTTTGTGATTTGCAGACAACAGGACCTATTATGCAGATCACAGTTGAAAGCCATAGGTGAGCAGGAAACATTCAGCTACCAGCGTGTGATCTGAATGCATTAATTACAATAATTGACATGTTCTTGGCTCGCATAAGACAGTTTCATAACAGCTCCATATTGTACTGAATACTTTGAACATTCCTGTCAGTTCAATCACCACAGGTCAGTTATTGCCAAGCCTTTTGACTGCGTCAAAGTTGGCAACAATAGACACAAACAGGAAGTGGATTATTTCTCAAAATTGCTCAGTGGGTAGACAAGTCCTAATTGTACCTGTCTGAAGCATGCATGGACTGACACACTGTTGCCGGAGCAGCTGCTTGCAGTTTTTTTTCCCTCTATTTTTTATCTCAATCATTCACATTGTTTGACAAATTTTCACTTGTCTTTTGCCTTTGATTTTCTTTGCACATCAGCTCAGCTTGTCGGAGCATGCACATAGTGCCACACACAGTAAAATCATCTTTGCAGTAAACTCGGACTATTGAGTTCCAACCTAAAGACCACTTTTCTGACACGTTCAATGGACCTGTCATAATCTTTCTCACCAACTGCATGTTGCATTACCTTTTTCAAAATTCTCTTTCTTTCCATTATGTTCCCAATTATGTAAATCATCTGCTGCACTACAAGGAATGTAATTTGTAATCCATCCATCCATTCTCTGCAGCCACATATCCTATCCAGGGTCATAGAGGGGCTGGAGCTGATCCCAGCTAATATTAAGCAAGCTGCAGGCTGTACCTCGAACAGGTCAGCAGACTAGGGTTAACACGTAGAGACAGACAAACATTCAAAATAACACAAACAATTTAGAGTCAGCAATTAACCTGCACGTCTTTGGACTGGAGGAGGATGCCAGAGAACCACACGAAAACCCAAAGAGAACTGGTTTAAATTGTCAAACCCAGAAAAAATAGGAACTACAAATGTATTTTTCAAACTATAAAGATGTCCCAAGGATGCACTTTGCCTAAATGTATATTTTGCAGTGTAAGTAGACTTGTACACATGTATACCATCCTGCAAAGTCCGGACGTGAGTGACTTTGGACATCTGAAAGCATATTTCTCTGGTCCTAGGGGAGGATTTGTCTGTCAGGAGCCACTCTTTCTTGGTGTCCAAAGAGAAGTTTTCAAATGGTCTAGCGGACTCTTTCCAGAGGTTCAAGGATAGTACAGTCGTGGTAGTGGGGTTCAGAAAATATAGCCTCTACTTTCTGGACCTTCAGACATGGGGACCTCCTTACTACCTCTGCCAAACTTCCTTTGCCACACCTGATGGGCCACCTTTTTCAACATCCCTATCCACAGTTGCCTCATCCCTGAGCCCACCTGTTATAACACCCCTTCGACAGAGTCAACCTAAGATCCTAATGCCAAAAGCCACCTTTCATGGCTGTATGATATGCCACTAGGTGGCATCAGCTGACAATGTGAACTATTATAATATGCCACCACATGACCTGCTGTGGCAGTATTACATGCAGATGGGTGTTGTCAGCTGAGAATGTGGATGGATGGAACCTATCGTGTCTGCCTGAAACGCCACTGGACGGAGTCAATTTGAAATCATCTGTGCCAGTATGTGCTTTTGTTGACGTCCCAGCATTGTCTGTTGTGCTTTTGCTGCTTAAACATAACTGTAAGAGCCACTTAAGTAAACATATATTCTTAGTATTGGTTCGGTATATTAAGGATAATATACGTTTCGATTTAAGTTTATATAACAGTTTATGTGGGTTTGTGTTGTGTTCTTATATTGTTATTGCATTTAATATTTTCTTGTAGTTCATGCTGTACTGTGTACCATTTATGTGGTTGTAGTTCGCATGTCACATGGGTGCTAGAATGACGTCACAATGGAAAGAGCTAGAAGTCTGTGGTGGCCAGATGAAATTAGTTTTTGACCGTACCATAGCATGAAAAGGACTGTGCTATAGCATAGAAAGGACATCAAGTCAGTAGTGGACCGCGCTGGATGTATTATGGACAGATTTAGCCCGCTGTGCTTTTGTATTTTTGCTTTTTAATAAACATCATGCAGGTGTCCTTGCCTCGCATGAATAATTGGATTCATTCGCAGTTGGAACACGAGTCAAAACCCCTGTGCCTCCAGACTAAGTGGCCTAGAAACTGTGGTTTGCACTATATTAACCACATGCAGCGTCATCTCAACATGTACTTATCACAGTAGCAGCACCCCGGAATGTCAACAGCAGATGCAGAAGGATACCTTGAGAATAATATGTAGACGCAGAAGTCCAATGCAAACCAGCAATCTGTGATGACTTTGGAAGAGAACGTGTTGGTTGGCTCTGGTGCTGCCAAAACAAGGATGATATAAAGTCAATACTGTACCTGAACGCACCCCATCTAGTCACAGAGAGAGTCCTGAAGCTGCTGCTGTTGCTTCACTAATGTGCTGCTTGATTTACACTTCCTGTGTAGACATGGTGTCACAGAGCCACTAGCATAGCTGCAAACTCTGGCTTGTGGTTGAACTTACAAAATAATGGACTTGGTCTTGGACTTTACTCGGGCTTGGCACAGCTAAGATCCGGCAGGTGGTAGGTGTTTGTTTCATGAAGGAACTCCATGGGCCCTTTCAGCTTTTTCTGAAACACGCCAACTGCATCCTGTCACTGCTGCTGAAGCGTAAGACAAAAAGAAGTCAAACAGGAGGGGGTGCAGATCCACACAAGCATGAAATAACCAGATATTGTTACCAAATCTCTCAAACAATTTCACGTGAAATTTCTCCCACTCAACCTCTCCCTATCTCTCGTACCTACACCTCTCATTTTCTCCTGTGCCCTTTGTCTCTACTCATCCATCTCTTGTTCTCTCCTCACCTCTTCCTTCCTTCCTTTCTCATTCTCTCTTCATCCTCCACCCCCCCTCTGAACTCTCTCTCTCTTCTCTAGGTCGCCCTCCGCCTCCTCCCGTCTTCCTCTCGTTACCGTTTTATAGGCTTGTTAGTTCCACTTGAGATGCCAAATGACAAACAATCTAAACCCAGTGAGCCGCTACCTTGCTGCCCTCATAGAGCTGCAGAGTCTAAACAAACAGGATATGAGCTGAAACACTCACACAGCCCGCCCTCGCCCGCCCACCATAAATCCTCATATAGGATTTAGACACTTAAACACACACATGAGCTGTGTAACGACAAACAAAAAGTCATTTTTTAACCTTTGAATTCACAATGTGAGGAGGTAGTGAGCGCTGTTACATCAGCTACTGTTGCTGCGATGTATTTTACCTTCCATTTTCAAGTTAGAGTGATTGTATTATTTCAACAATAATGCTGAAATATTCTAGAAACAATTTGAGACTTATCATTTGGCTTTTCCACCCAAACAAAAATTACATTCTATGCAATACAGAGATGTCAAAGTGCAGAATAGTGAAGGTGTACTGTAAAGTATAGTTTACATCTATGTTTACTAGCTTGCAGTCTTCTTTCTTCCTGGCTTCCAAACTTTGACCATTTACAGAAAGTGATTGTGACTAATAGTCTTCCACTGACCCAAACCAAGCAAGCCGAAACCACATGCAGGTCTTCCAGTAGTCCATTTTTTGTCCAAGGCTATGTAAAACTCTTAAAAAGGGTAGCATTTTTAGGATCTGAAGTGGCCACTGTGCCCTTGCGTGCTACAAATTTTCAGTCCAGTGTCCTCACGTCTCATGGACCTTGCAAGGTCTTCAACTTGTGGAAGAATAACATGGTTATCCGAAGGGAGGTTGAGGACATGGACTCAGTGGTGGAGAAAACAAATGACGTTCACTCTCGTTTCTGTAACAAAGTTGTTGTGTGTGTGTGTGTGTGTGTGTGTGTGTTCTTGTACTTTTTTGAGTGTTTTTTAAAATCGGTAATTTGACCTTTTCTTAAGTACTTTTTATCACAAATATAGTACTTTGTTACATTTCGAGTCGCATCTGTTGCTGAATATAAAGCAAAGTTACATGAATCAGTCCTGATAAAATGTGTAAAGAGAAAGTAAAATCAGTGATTGCAGCAGGGATGAGACATTGGATGACTCAGGAAGGGAAACCAGTTCTTGGGTTAGACTGTGTCAACTGACCCTCCTGTGAAAAGGGTCAGTTGAGATGGTTCGGACACCTGATGAGGATGCTTCCTGGGGGCCTAGACGTTTTCTGGGCATGTCCAACTGGTAGGTAGACGCAGGACATGTTGCAGGGATTACATATCTTATCTCAGCCTCATAGTCCCTTAGGAGGAGCTGAAAAAGCTGCTGAATAAAAGTTGTTGAATGAATGTCCAGCCCGTTCTCTTTCTGAACTGGACTAATATGTTGGCTCTGTCAGTGCTTTCTTAGTACGAGTGTGACGCCACAAGACACCTTCCACACCGAACAGGGTCAGATGAGAACACAAATGGACAGAAGTGGATGCATTATTATTATACACCGAAGGATTGCCGGACACACCAGGACTGCTTCATTTGAGAATGCGGCCGGACGGAACCGTCCGAGCGTGCATGAAACATGAAAGGATGGTGTCAGGTAATAATGCTGCAACGTAAAATAAGGAGCACAAGTGTGCTCATAGGGCATGAGGGAGGGGAGGTGGCTTGGTACCACAAACAACTGACACCCATGCTGGAGTCTGGGGTTCTATTCCCGTGTGGATGTGTGAGTGTTTTTGTTTCTTTCTACATCTTACCATGTGCCTCTTTTGCCTAAACCTAACCATCCATGACTTTGTTGCCTAATCCTAACCATCATGATGGTTCGTGTTGGTTGTCATGTGCTTATTTTATGAAGGCATTAGGACATGCTTACTCATCTCCCATTGTGCATTTGTTGACATCACTGTAATGTCATCCCAGAGTGTAAATAGCTGATGCAGAAGTATGCCTAAAATGTCATAAGTAGATGCTGAAGGTCACAGACAGAGCGGCACCATGTGACGAGTTGGAATGAGAACACGTGGAATGCCCTTTAGATTTAAATCCCATTTAATGTCTCTATTTTGGTGTATAAGACATATATTTAAGATTTGTTTGTTGGATTTTTTGATTTTTTTTGTTTGATAGATGCAATCATGTATCAGAGTGAATGATGTAGCAATGGGAACCATCTTTGGGCGTGGTATAGTATTGTGAAATAAAACTTGAGAAAAACAAAAACATAAAACATAAACATAAAACCACGTGACACTTCAGCTCCAACACACAGACTACTCCTGCTTTATCGAAAATCTGCTGTTACTGTGTTTTTGCTGAGTGACTGTTCCATGCTACTATCTGAGCCATCAGCACCCGGCGTGTGTGTGTGTGTGTGTGTGTGCCTGTGTGTGAGTGTGTGTTGGAAGCGTGTGTTTGTTTTCAGAGGTGGAGGGGAGGTGCAGATTGAACAAACATGTACTATTGTCTGTGGCTGCAGAGCTAATATTGACCAGCGCGCCTGGCGACGTGCAGCAGGTCAAATTAAGCACAGTAGCGACAGTCGCAGGGCACAGAGAGCCAATGACACGCCTTATCACCTGGATGAATTAGCCTCCGTCTGTCACACTGAACACAACACAGAACACACACAGTGGGAGGGTGAACAGGCTTGACATCAAATATACAAGCTGCAGGGTGTTTATTTGGATCTGTAGTTTGTCTTTTAAAAGATACTCATTTCCTTTAGTCATGTATGGTTTTCTGCCAGCTTGTGTTCACATAAAACCTGGAAAAGTGGATTAGCATGTCATATGTTAGGTAGCACTAAATTTCTTTTTCCTCTTTTTGTCATGTAAAAAACAAAGAATTCATCTTTAATTTATCTTTTATTTACCTTTGAAAACACAGTCAAAACATATGTTTATTATAAATTGAGGAAAGACACACAAGAGAAAACCAGTTTTTTTATGTAGTTTTGCTTCCGTAACAATTATTTTTTTGACTAGTGGAAAAAAAAGAAAAAAAAAAGAAAACCACATATAGATGTTTATTTTAGTTCAGATTTATTTTTCTGGGAATTTAAGAAAATAGATAAAACAAATTTCATTAGATAATGCCTCACAGGCATATTTAAATATACATTTTCAAAAGGCTTGCAATACAAACAATTATTCTAAGTCTAAATGTAATTGATAAGCTGTATTATATTTGTTTACGGCAGTTTCTTAGTTCTCATTTTTACTCCATAGTGTCTTTTTTCTTTGGTCTAAAATGTATGGTATTTGACAATACATATCTTTGGAAGTAATTTTATCAAAAAGAGATTTTTCTCAAAATTTTATCTCCATAAGCACTTGCATACTCTTAACTTTCCCATTTATTCCTGTCTATATTTTGGAGATTTTTACAGAGGGGTTTATTCATTTATCATTTTCAGCTTGATTTATATTTTATTTTATTTTATTTCTAAAAGATGGTGAGCATGGATTTTTTCATGGCTATTGTCAATGTTTTTCTGATTTATGGATTGATAAAAAGAGATATGCACAGTCTTATCTAAAAAAACTTTGACTCAACAGAGTGAAAGTGCTTATTTCAATGTTTGTGTACACAAAATAATTTCATAAAAAAATAATAATAATAATTATATGAAATACAAATTGCTGTCTAAATAGCCTAATACCTACACTGACACAGAAAAAAAATTTAAAACTTTACAAAACCAGATACCTGACAGAAATGTCAACAATTTGGACAATTAAAACCTTGTTTGACGAAATATCACAAAAATTGAGGATTTGAATTTTAGTTTGACTTTGAGGTCTTTTATTTGCTGACCTATATTAGATCTTGAAAATGCATTCATATATATTTTAGAGTGTAAATGAATAAAATAAGGAGATAACATATGTATGGACAGAATACATTGGCAGTTTGGGCTGTTATCATTTTTTTTAAAGTTTATAAGCTTACTAAACTAAATTTTATGCTACCCCCTTGTTTAGGTCTACTGTTTCAAAGTTAGCTAAAAATACATCATAAATGTTCACAGCCAGTCAAAATGAAACATCACGTCGAGCCAGCTCACAACAACCCCACAGAGAGAGAGACTTTTTTTCCTGTCAGTCATCAGCAGTGAACACGCCACATACATGCTCTGCGCTGAAAGAAAGTGAAGAAACCATCACAGTGATGAGTCTTATTTTAGTCGCTGTTACTCAAGATAATATATAGTCTCAACTATAATATATTGTTTTATAAATGACGCCACAGATAGAAGACATCAAAGCGTCTGCAAATATAAAGACTGTAATTAGATTAAAACTTTACAGATTCCTTATTTTAAAGTTTGTCTTGTGATACAGGAACAAATGTGGATAAAAATGTTTAACACAGATTCAGAGAAAATAAAAAAGAACAAACTCAAAGACAGATGAACTCATACAGATTACTCTGTCGGACATACATCAGCATGCAGCACTGATCACATCACATAATCTGACACTACAGAGGGAAAAGGGACCTTTTGGCTGGAATGCAGAAAAGTCTGTTGAGTGAGTGATAAAGTTACATCATTGGTCAGAGTGACTGACTTAGTGAGTGTTGGTGTCTTCCCAGTGGCTGTGGCTCTTTTGTAATGAATAGATGGCGTCTGAAGAGCTGTGGTGAGGCAGAGCTCAATTTTTGTAAACTGGAACCCATTTCCCCTAAAGGAAATGAGGCTTTTGCTTGAAACAATAAATTGTAAAGACAATAAATCTTGGCTTTATTTACAGTCATTTTTTAAACATAGTTTAAAAAACAATGTTATAAAATGAAGGTCAAATTTGTCTTTGTACTTGTAAAAGGCATGTGAATGCAGCACAAGAAAAGTGATGTTGATCCAGGTTTCAAAGGGTTAAATAGCATCAAATGTGATGCATCCCAGCAATCACAGAAGACCCTATTAACCCTTGAAACCTGAGCAAATGGTTTGTGGCAAGAAGCAAATGAGCATATTGAGAAGAAATTACCCAAAATATTGCAAAAGTTAAAAAAAAAAATATCTAAAAAGTAAAACAAACAAACAAACAAAATGATCATTATAAATATGTGTTTTTAACATTTTTCCCTGGCCTTATTTTTTTCAAAATTACTTTCCAAATCTACTAATTTCCTGCAACGCTTCTCGCCAAGTTTCTCATTTTGTTATTTCTCTTTAAAAAAAATTTAAATAACCCAATTTTTATCAGGTTCCAGAGGTTTTAATGCTAGTGACAGGCATCTGAATTCAGCACAAGAAAAGTGACGACGATCCAGGTGTTGAAGGGTTAGGACCCTGCATCAGGGTCTCTTGAATTTATATGAAAATTATATATCAATCTTTAAATCAAAAGACAATAGCTGCTACCTGCATCATTCTGATATTCTTTGGATCTACTTTAAATAACCTCTAATTTAGCTTTAAAATAAACTATAACATAATGTTATAAAAATTAGGGACTAGCTGGGATTCTATGTGGTGCTGAACTTTAAAAAAAAACAAAAAAACATCTCCCTCAACATCAAAATGCAATGTGCACTGTCAGCTTAGTATGCATGTGCACAGCAAGTCCCATGAGTGAATTTATTGAGCTTATTACCGTTGCTAATTGAACAAAAGAGTTTCAGCAAGACGTGTCTCCATACAGAGAGGCAAACTAACACAGGCAGAAAGATCTCCCAAATCAAAGCAACAAAGAGAAGTAGAAATACAGTGAAGGTGCTGTGGGAAATTCACACTGTGAGGTATGAAAAAACACACTTTGGTGTATTGATTAGTAAAATACAATATGTTTACTCTAAAAAAAAGTAGACTTTGATTTATGACGTGGCCAAGTATTCCTGACATCAGTAATAAAGGGAAAACGCTTGTGTTGATGTGCACACCCCTATAACTGCTGCTGCTGTAGCCTTAATTGTATTTTAAAAGATTTTACTAATTACATTACAAAGGAAACAAAAGCCAATTTACCTTTTCCTGAAACCAACTGGAGGGTTCCTAATTAGATCAGTGAGAGCCAGGATTTCACTGGAATGTCTCTTTTGTGTATTTAAAGCTGAGGTCACTTAGAACACGTTACAGACAAACTGCTCGTCACAGGAGCGCATACTGTGTTACTGTATAAATACAGCTGCATATGTTCAGCACGAGAAGGATTTTAAAGTGAGAATCCTGTGGGGAACCATCTGTAACCTCTGCTCACTGAGCTGAACGCGAGCTGCTGATGCAAATGCTTTTATTGTTGCACTGTGACTGTCTTCTTCGTATCATGATGGAAAATTACCGTCTCTTCTTCACTCCTCATTTTAAAACACACCAAGGAAAATTCAAACTGTTGAATGTAGAACATTAACATGATATCAAAATATTAACCCCCTGAAACCTGGAGGGGCATCACCTGTCTTATGCTTTCAGATGCCTGGGGGGGGGGATGAGCAACATGAGCAAGAAATTAGTAGATTTAGCAAATTATTTTTAAAAAGCTAGGGGAAAAACCTCAGTATTTATAATTATCATAATTGCATATTTAAAGTTATGTTACAGAATCATTATACTTTTTAAGCACTTTTCTTGTCTTGTTTTGTCTTGTTTGCCTTTAAAAAAAAACGTTCTTTTTCTCCTTTTTTTCATTTTTAAAATATATTTTGCTTTCTTCATTTTACAGAATTTTTTAAAAAAAAATTTTCAGGTCATTTCTTGGTGTCTTTACTTTTTCTTCTTTTCTTCTTTTTTTCAAATTTTTAGGTAATTGTAGTTTTACCAATTAGGGGTAATTTAAATTTCTACTTAAGTTGCTCATTGCTTTTTCCCATGTTTTTGAAAGAAATCAAGTCAGTTTTGGTCAAAGGGTTGATGAATGATTGAGAGCACCTGTAAAGCCGAGCAATGCACTCAAAGTTGAAAGTCGCAGTGCTGTTATACTCCGTATCAGCACTCATGGAATGCCTCCTGTCCAATCAAATTGCTCGTTCTGAACTAACTGTTGTACAGTGCTGAATAAGCGATGGGTCTGATGGATGTCTGTTATGTGAAAACAGTTGCTTGTAATGCCTAGTTGCTTAGTAACCCATCCAGCAGTTACAGAGCAACATTATGACTTGCTTGTCTCTCTCGCTTGTCTTTTTTTAAGCTCTCTTCATAACCTCTGCCGACTCCTGCTGTTTGCTGCTGAGCAGGTCTGTACAGTGGGTTTTTAGAGCTTTTCTACTCAAAACAGCTGCTGCTGCTGGAAACCAGGATGATGAGAGTGAAGCAGAACAGTAAAGTTGCAGCCGCACAGACAAACAATGAGCTGAAAGTAACTATAAAGCTGTTTAAAGCTGAGGGGAGCTGCAGATTCAGCTGATGATTCTCTTTAGTTCATCACTGTAAACCTCTGACACGTTGCAATGATGCATTGTTGTTGCTTAAAGACAAAAAATCAAATAGCAGCTTTAAAGTCCAGTCTACTTGTCATCTCAACAAAAACAAAACCCAAACAAAACAATAGTTTAATTGGTTCTCAAAATGAGAACGAGAATTAGGATGGTGCAAAACGGGAGAGAACTGTCAAATTAATAAATAATACAAATTCACAAATATTATCAATATAGGTTTGATATAAAATGAAAAAAACAAATGCACAAATAAATTAATACAAATATAAATAAATGAATAAAATAAATAAATGAATGAATAAATAAAATAACTAAATGAATAAATTGTAGGTTTTATGTTGAAGGGTTTTAAATTTTGGCTTAAGGGAGCGACATATACTTTTTTTTTTTTAATTGATTTTTAATACCCACTGAAACCCAAAACCCTCTGGCTGGTTTGTAGAGCATGTTTTCTTTTTTAAAAATCTCCAAAATTACAACATTATAGCCATAAACTGTAAAATCAGATATTATTTTTCCGACAGTCCTTGAACACTTTATGTGGGATGAACACTTCCATCAGGAAACATAAACAAATCTAAGTCTTGAATAGTGATATTGCAACATCACTTTATTCTGTGTCTCGTTTAAAATTTTGTCAATGGAGGGAGGGTTCTGGGTTTTCCTTCAGTCACTCAATCAGGCTGAAGGAAAAAAAAGAATTGTAGTTCCATGGAGGGTTATGGGAAAACAAAAAAAAGAGAACAACATATAATTCAAAGTGAGATCCCTGCCAGCCCCATCCTTTAATAAATCACAAACAGCCCCTTAACTAATTTAACTCTTTGAAACCTGATCAAATTGGCTTGATTTCTGTCAAACTCATGGGAAGCAGGCAATGTGCAATGAAAGAAACTACCCCAAAATTAGCAAGAAATACAAGAAAATTACCTGAAAATGTATTTAAAAAAATAAAACATAAAACAAACACCGAAATGACCTGGAAAAAGTGGAAAAATTATAGCTCTGTAACGTAATTTTAAATTTGAATTATGATGATTAGAAATAGTTTTCCCATTTTTCTTCCCTTAATTTGCTCAAAGGTTTCTGAAAGCAGCAGGAGAAAAGTGATGTCACTTCTGGTTTCAAACGGTTAAACTGATTCAGACGCCCACTTTTTGTCAGAAATAAAAGTTTAGTTATTTTTTTCTATAAAGAAATGTTTTAAAAAGAGATAACAGATAAAAGTCGGGGAGAAAAAATAATGAAGAGCATGCAGGGCCGGGCCCCCCAACATCAAGGTCCCTCCATTAGCGAGCAGCTGTTGAACTGCAGTCAGATGACTCAAGTTGATTTCAAAGTCTTTAAAGAGTTGTCGCAGCCGGGCTCTGGCTCGTGTGTATCGGAGGGGAATGAGGATTGAAAAGTGATGGAGAGTGACAGCCGACAGATTGCAGGCGCTCGCAGCTCGCCCTCAGGTGAGACTGGGGAAGACAGATCACCCCTGCTGATGTTTAGGCGAGGGAGGGCGAGAGCACAGCTGTGTGTGTGTGTGTGTGTGTGTGTGTGAAGGGGGGTGCGGGGGGTGAGTGTACAGTATAAGCATGTACTCACACACTCTATCTTAAGTGTGGCGGATCATGTGTTTCTGATAGTTTTGGCCTCTATGTGTGTGTGTGTGTGTGTGTGTGTGTGTTTGCACAAGGGTGTGTGTGTGTCAGAGAAGGCCCCGCGGCTGATGATCTGCTGTCGCTAAGCAGCTGACACTTCTTAGCGACAGACTGACAGATTTTCACAAACTAATTTGACTCTGAGGAAGACGACACAGAGACGCTCATGAAACTTTTCACTTCCTGTCAGTGGAGAGAATATACTGCAGTGCTCATGGAGATGATGAAGAGCCGACTTCGACAACACACACACACACATACACACACATACACACACACACACACACACACACACACAACGGAGGAGAGCGTTAGTGGGGGAGTTGCACCTCGTTGATAGAAGGAGGTGACAGAAGAAGGGAAAGTGAGGCATGCTCTGTGGACACAACACCTTTACTCAGTCTGTGTTTCAGTTTCAACTTGTTATATGAGTGCATAAATAAGTGCATTCACACAGACAAATGTGGCAAAATGCAGTGCACTACAATTACGTTTCCACCAAAAAACTTTCAGTGTAATCCTTAAGAACCAAAAGTAACACCTACGTACATGTACCTAGATCCTAGATCTGTTTCATGTTTCCGCCACAGACAGTACTCAACATGTGGCTAGGTTTTTTTGTTACTGACTGCTCCATCTGGCTCTCTGTATTTCCTCTTCACCATAACATTTGTTTCTAGAATTTTAGGATGTTTCTTGGATTTTGGGACGTTCAAGGATTTTGAGAATTTTCTAGGATATTCGAATAATTCTGGATTTTTAAGACAATTCTAGGATTGTCAGACATTTTTAGGATTTTAGGACGTTTCTCAGATTTAGGGTGTTTCTAGGATTGTAGGACGTTTCTAGAATACTAGGGTATTCTAGGATTTTTGGACATTTCTAAGATTTTCAGATGTTTCTTAGATTTGAGGACTTTCTTGGATTTTAGGTCATCTAGCATATAAGAATGTTTCTAGGATCTTAGGACATTTATTATAGAATTTTAAGATATTTCCAGGATTTTAGGATGTTTCTAGGGAAGTAGGATATTTATAGGCTTGTAGAGCATTCTAGGATTTTAAGACATTTCTCGGATTGTAGGATGTTTCTATGATGTTAGGGTGTTCTGGGATTTTTGGACACTTCAAGGATTTTTGGACATTTCTAGGACTTTGAGACATTCTAGGAAATTAGGATATTTGTAGGATTTTATGATGTTCTGGAATAAAGGAGATTTCTAGGATTTTAAGACATTTCAAGAATTTTAGGACATTTCTAGGATATGATGAAGTTTCTTGGATTTCTGGACAATTCTGGGTGTTTAGAACATTTCAAAGATTTTAGGTTTTATTAGGGACTTAGCAAGGACCTCTGCCAGGGTGTGAGTGATCCTCCAAAGGAACTTTTTTTTTTGACAAACAACCTCTATTTTGATGCCGTTTTATGTTCTTGGGCACCTTCTGTATACTAAAAGTACAAAAACAATTTCCAGTGTGGATCACTTTATTTTTATTGTAAATTAGAAAATGGTTAAGGGGCCACTCGACACCCTATCTGGCGCCAGATTTGGCCTGTAGGCTTTAAGTTGATTTTTACTGTTCTATTGTATTAAAAACAAGGAAAAAGTATCAGAGGACATTTCAAAACCTGCAGTAAATGAAACGGATCTATCTGCACTACAGATAATTTTTTTTTTATCTGTGTCTTTCAAAGATATGTAACACTGAGGATAACCTCTGTGTGTTTATCTGAATGTGTGAATGAAATCAAACTGGAGCTGATATTCTCTGTGTGTGTGTGCTACAAGCTGAGAGTGCTTCACACTAAACATAGGGACACTTGTAAAATATATAACAGCCTCTAAAAGAGAAAGATCGGCACTTTAACAGCAACTCATAAGGAAACGGTTGACACAGTCAAACTCATTTGTATCACTTTGCAGAGCGGCTATAAGTTTCAGCCTTGGCTGCTTTGTGAGGCACCAAGGCCAGTAAAACGAGTCTGAATCAAAGGCCGGACACACACAAGGATACCACATCCACTCATCAACTAACCAACACTCATCTAGCTCTTGGGGGAAATTACAAGGCCAACACACAATGGACTCGTGTTTGCATGTGTGTATGTGTGTGCTCATAGTAATCAAAAAGCGTTGATGTGAACCTGAGGCAGAGCAACTTAGCAACGACCTGAAAAGAGCAGGAATTAAACGCCACACACACAGAGCAACATGAATCCAGCCTCTATATTAACTCCACAGGGACCCTCGGATGGTCAATAAAAATGCCCCGAGACCTTGATGCAGATCTGATTGTCCTGAAAGCGGCCCGGGCTGCTTATCTGCTGCGTGGAGATAGGCTACAGTAATTCACTTAGATCCCAGATACTTGAGATAAACTCCTCTGCTGGGAACACAACCACAACAAGACAGACATGGCGGGAGGAAACACCGTATTCCCAACTCAATATTCTCCCCCCTTTTCCTCCCTCCTTGCTTCTTCTTCTTCTTCTCGTCTATCTTTCCATCTAAGTTCCTCTCCATCGCCTTTCTAAAATACCGTCCCCTGTCTCATGGATGAACTCCCCCACTCTCTCTTCTCTGCCCTCCTCCCCCTCCTCTTCCTTCTCATCTGCAACTTTCCATCTCCCTTTTCTGGCACAACGAACCAAGCAGACCACATCCTGCAGCAAAGGCATTATCTAAAAAAAAAAATCCATAAAAGTCATCAGTGTTTTTGTTGTTTTTCATTTCTGAACTCGCTGCTTCAGCGAGCTGTACCCCTCCGATGAAGGCGAGGAGAGAGAAAGGGGGTCAGTTGATCAGTAAACCTTCAGAGCAATGCCAGTGCTGCGTCCTCACTCACAGACACACACACACACGCACGCAGGCGGCTGGCAGGCAGCTCTTGGAACTCAGTGCAGTCAGTGGCTCAGGTCTCACAGCTTGTTTTTCATTCTGTCCTTCACACAAAAAAAAAAAAAAAACAGCCTAATTAACAACAGTTAGAGTTTGCTGCTCAGCACACATTTCACTCACTGCATCTGTGAAGACTCCAGTGGTGGAAGAAGAAAGAAGAATTCAGAGCCTTTAGTTAAAGAAAAAGGACCTATGAAACCATGTAAACAGACTTTGTTCTATGTAAAAGTCTTTCATTTAAAATCCAGTGTATGTATAAGTATTTTATAATTAAAGAAAACACTTTAAAAGTAAAATTAAAGGTACTAATTTGGCCAGAAAATGTGAATAATATGTCAACACGTTCTCGTCCCAAGTCATCACACGTTGCCGCTTCACAGAGAACTGACACATCTACATATCACACTCTAGGTATCCCTCTGCGTCTGCTATTGACTTTTGGGATGCCACTTCTGTGATGTCAACACAAGCACATAGTGGGATGATGCTGCACATGGTTATGTTTAGGCAACAAAAGCACATAGCAACAGATGCCAGATCAATTTTTAAAAACTTATTTGCACATATTTTATTTTATTTTATTTTATTTTATTTTATTTTATTTTATTTTATTTTATTTTATTTTATTTTATTTTATTTTATTTTATGTTAAAGGTCTTCCTTTATATTTGCATTATTTTGCCTTTTTAGCAAATATTTTATTCAGCTGCTGCTCTCTTATTTGTAACGAAACAATTTTCCTCATGGGATTAATAAATTATTTCTGTTCTGTTCTATTCTGTTCTGTTCTGTTCTGTTCTGTTCTGTTCTATTTTATGTCATATATGTCTATGTCAATTGTGCTATTTATTTTTCAGTTATCTATATGTTCTATTCACAATTTCAGTTTGCACCATTTGAGGGTTAATGGAAACCCGTCTTTTGTCACTTGGTACGTTACCATAAAAATCAATTAAATTCACTGTATGTAAAGAGCTAGCTTTTTACTAGATGTTAATAGAATACACTGGAGATCTCTCCTACACACAGACAAACAGAAAAGTAAACAGCTAAACACACTTGCAAGCATGCTTTCCCCACACACACACACACACACACACACACACACACACGCACACACACACGCTGACAAAGAATCTAAACACTCGCATCACTAACACCTATCACCTGAGGAGCTACAAGCTGTGCAGAAGCGCTCCCGTGGGGGCTGTTTTGTCTCCGTATTTCTACTCTGCAGGCTCTTCAAGGCCACATGAATGTGTTGATGCTCTTCATAAAATCAGAAGACACTTAGCTCCTTCTCAGGGCAGAGAAATATCTGCTGCGACTGCTAATGAAAAGGAGATGCTTAGCAGAACTGCGCCAAGAGGCAATGATCAAGGTAGCACTATTTAAAACCCGTCTATATCTGCTTCGCTTCATAACAACTATGTATCGGTCTAAAGTGGTGCTTAATGCAGTTTAAATCAAAAGAACAATATGCATTAAAGAAAGGACGTGACACTTGAGGAATACTATAACATCTGAGTGCAGTGTTTTCTTGCAAGTATTTCGGCTTTATTCTTTTTATTTTCTTCATCTTTTTGCTTTTTAATCGTTGTGTTTTCAGATATTTAATACATGACTCATGCATATTTAGAAATTCAATCAGGTAACCAAAAAGAAACCTAACACGGCAAACAGGCCTTTGGGAAGACATAAAAGACAAGACGCTTTCTTTCCAGTGGCTTTTCAGCCACAAACATGTTTTTTTTTTTTGGAAACCATTCCTGCTTTTTAGTCCCTTAACAAAGGTGTATTTAGGGATCCTTCTTTGTGTGTCCAGCGACTTTTTAGCACTAATCGTGGATGTTTTTAGGGACCCCTCACTGTGTTTCTTGCAGCTGCTAAGCCCCAAACCTGAGTGCTTTCTTAGGAGCCCTTCATTGTCTTTTCTGTGGGATTGTGGGATTTTAGCCCACAAATGTTGGTGTTGTTTTAGAGATCTGTCACTGTCTTTCTAGCTGCGCTTTATCCCCAAACAAGGGTGTTTTTAGGGACCCTTTGTTGTGTTTCCAGTGGTTTCAGTTAGCACCAGACATGTTTTTAGGAAACAATCGCTGTTGTTTCTGCACCTTTTAAGTCCTCAAAAGTGAGTGTTTTCAGGTGGCCTTCACTGTGTTTCCAGCAGCTGTTTAGCCCCAAAAAAGGTTGTTCTTAGGGAACCCTTGTTGTGTTTCCATTGACTGTTTAGCCCCTAAATGTGTTCCGTTGTGGGGGACCCTTTGCTGTGTTTACAGTGGCTTTTTGTCCCCAAAACGTGGGTGTATTTTTTATGGACATGTCACTGTTTTTCTAGCTGAGATGGCACCACGAAGTGTATTTTTTTAAGGAGACATCACTCATTTCCTGCCAGCAATTATGCCCCCAAAACAGGATAGTTTAGAACAAAAATGTTCCTAAATATTTTGTGCCTTAACTTACCCGTTCACCCATTAATCCTTTGCAACCTGGATAGACATCACTTTTTTTGTGCTGGGTTTAAATTTCAAAAAAAAAAAAAAAAGGTATATTTAGAAAATTATGTAAAAATAAATATTCTTGTAAAAAATGGTTTATTCAGAATCATAACAATATATATATATATATATATATATATATATATATATATATATATATAATTAGGTTGCAGAATTATTATTTTATTATTATTTTTTAAAACAGTTTTTTTCCAAGTCATTTTCTCATCTGTTTTAGTTTTTTTATTTTCCATTTTTCCTCTTTTTTTCTTTCATAACATTCAAGTCATATTTTGTACTTTTAAAATTTTAATAAATTTTGTACTTTTTGATTTCTTTCTTATTTTTGGGTCATTTCTTCTTAGTTGCCTGTTGCTTTCCACCCATGTTTTTGAAAGAAATTATGCCAATTTGCTCAGGTTTCAAAAGGTTAACCAATTCCATCCCCTTACATAACAATGTGTAAATATAATGTATCCAGTATTTGCAGAAACATACAAAGCCAACAGTTTAACTAGCAGTTGGCTTGTGTTCACAGAACAAATTTCACCCTGTTACAAAGTTGTACGCTGGCTGGACAAACCACCATCTGCAGTTGTGCTGAAGGACCATGCTGGTGCTTTTCCATATTTTTTTGTCCATAAACTATAAATGGCCTATTTACTGCCAGCCATTCTCCAGACCATACCATATGTTTGCAGATTGATTTCCTTCCTTCCAGGCAGCCAGTGAACTGTGCTGAGTTTTCAGAACATCAGCGGTGAGCTCAGAGGAAATGTTAAGATCTGGAGGCTCTGCTGGGCACTAAAACACAATCATTAGACTTGATTGTTTTTGAAATTCTTCACACATGGAGGAGGACCTTGTATCAGCCACCACAGCTTTGCCTTGCACATATTTTGCACGCTATGATTCTTGCTATGATGTTTTAATTATGCCATAATCAACCAAGTGTAATCAAGGAGTTTGTATTGTTGGATCTTTTGAAAATTAAGTGTATTAATACCTGGGTTGTATTTTTCCTCCTCTTTTTATGGATAATTGCTTATTTTTTAAGCATTCTGGTTAAAGAATAACCATTTTAACCTTCCTCATTTTTACCTAACCCTAAAACTCAAATCCTGACACGTAACTAATTTCATTGTTTTAAAATTCTCTGATCTCAACTCTAAATCCAAACCCTTTAAGAAGTGTTTTCAAACTGATTCCTGCAAAGATGGAAGAGAAACAAGAATCCACAGACACACAAACTGTCAGGCACAGACGGTTGTTACTGAATAAAACATTTGAAACATGAGTAAACTGACTTTTTTACCAGCTGAGGCCGGGCTGCAGGAGTGGTGCGAGCCTTGATGTGCAGATGTGACGGGGAGCTGAATGAACAGCGGGAGACCTTCCTCTCTCACTTCACACACTCTGAGCGCGTCGCCTGTCTCGCCACACGTGCTACCAGCAAGATGGCAGACGCACAGACAGACAGCACCGCCCATGTGCCAGTCAAGTCAGATAGCCGATCTGTGTGTGTGTGTGTGTGTGTGTGTGTGTGTGTGTGTGTGTGTGTGTGTGCATGCAAGTACTTAACATGATTAGGAAACATCTATTAAACGAAAATACATGGAAAACTGGATTTCTTTTTTAAATATGACTTTTTTCAATTTTGGTATTAATGAGAAAACTGCATACTATCATATCATGTGATGTGATCACTCCAGCCCTGATCAAAGACTGTAGAAATGATCAATGTCACTCAGTTTGTGGACTGGCTTGGCTGACATTACGGTCTTTTTTGGAGCCAGAGGTGACCATATTTGGATGAGAAGCTGGCGCTGTTGGAGAAGCGACGGGTTGATCTGACTGACTCGTACAGTCATGAATGAGTCATAGCTACAGAGACTTCCGTAAAAGAATATTTTTTGCTCTTTGCCACCTTCAGACAACATTTTTAGTGTTACCATAGACTGTATATAAAAATTGACAGCACGACAGCTCCCAATAGTGAAGCTAAAACGTCTTGAGTGCCCCCTGGTGGCTGGCTACAGTATAAGTCATAAACCCTGGCCTTTCTGAGTTAGTGGATGAGATATGGGCCAAACTAAAAACTCAAAGTACATGCCAATATTTTTTTCCCCCAAAGATGGATTTTGGCATTTTAAGTAGTTCAAATCACTTTGATGTTTGTTCTTCTGATAAGTTTGGTTTTAATTAGTTATTTGATGCTATAAAAACAGGGGATTTTACAACATGATAGACAGCTGTGTGTGCCAATCCGTGTTCTCGCAATGACAGTGTGCACTGATGCACAGTGTTAGATTCAAGTGGACACGTTGGTCTCTATTGATTGGTAAGGGAAATTGAATCCCCCTCCCCAATGGAAATCGGTGGAGTGGAGACAATGTCAGACTAAAGAACAAAAAACTGGAACAAGTTGACAATTCTCTCTGATATCAGGCAGGCTGTGGGCAGTATGCATAGCGAACATAGGGATTTCCTAAAATGTATGACTCCTCATTTATGGATTTCCAAACATATGATCTAATCAGGGATGTAATGTTTTGGATACAAGATTTAAATTCATTCATAATTATAATCTCTCTCTCTTTCTCTCTCTCTCTATATATATATATCTATATATGTGTGTGTGTGTGTGTGTTTGTGTGTGTGTGTGTGTGTGTGTGTGTGTTTTAATAACAATATATATACCTCTCTTTCCCAGTTTATCATATGTGCGTCTGTGTGTTTTTGTGTGTGTGTGTCTGCCCCTACACACACATACAGGCAGAGAGGACAGAGACTGCCTGTAACTAAAACAAATAGCTCAGCTGAAAATCAAAGTCAGCGGTATGGCAGCGTTTTGCTTTCCCTATAAGCTTCCGTATAATGCAACGTTTTGCAGTGTGAAAATAAATGTTTGTGGCGCTGACAAAGCAGCAATCTTCCATCCATGCCAGACACCTGTACTTTATCCTGCGACAGGCAGCATAACACACACACAGCACACAGAGAGGAAAGTGAAGGTGATGTGATGTCCTTAACCCTCTGCTTTTCACACTCACCATATTCACAAGCAAATGTTTTATTGAGATCATTGTTTCAACTCATTAATTAAAGTTTAGGGTTTAGTGTGTATGGTACATTAATATAAAATAAGTCTATTATTATATATATATATTATATCTATAGTATATCTTTTTTTTATATTTATATATATATATATATATATATACATATATAAAACTCACCTGTTTACATTCTATGAAGGCATAAGGTGAGTTATTTGCGGGGTCACTTGAGTGACAATGACATCACATCCATCCCTCACTCCTCCACAGCTCCATCCCCTCACCCAAATATGCTCATTTCTGGCTCCAAAAACCTAGATGGTGACAGCTGAAATGCCAAACTTGAGGCTTCAAAACTTTTGGTTCTAAAAATGTTTTGAGAATAGTATAATGCAACCAATGTAATGTTTTAATAATGTTTTCAGCTGCAAGTTTTCTTTTAGTTTCCAGCATTTTCTCCTTTTTTAGTTAGGGTAACATTATAAACATCATAAAACGTTACTTTATTTTTTGTTAACATATCACATTACACTGCATTTTCAGAAAAATGGCCTATAATCTCAGGCCTCAATAACATGTTCTAAATGCTGCTTTGATAATGTTCTCCTTTTGTTCTCATGTAACATTGTGGGAACGTTTTATAAAAGAGCATTCTATGATCTGTCACCTCTACACATCACAAAAAAATCCTGAGATTATTGCTGTTAAAATGTTATGTCTTAGTTTTCTTTTAACCTTATAGATACATTGTTTAAAAAACCTAAATATCCTTAAATCATTTTTTAGTATTAGATTAAAATGTTGTCTAAAACATTGTTGCAACTTGTAGGTAATGTTAGCAAATTTTGCAGGAACGTTCCCTGCTAGCTGGGGTGATGCCGTGGTACGTATGTCCATTATTTATACTGTCTATGGTATCTGGCGGCAACAACAATAAAACCGAAAATGCTGATCCCTAATTTTTGCCTCTTGCCGTGTCCTAAGAAAAGATAGAGGATAGAAGGGCTTTGGCTTCAAGCTATAGACCACACACCTTCGTTGCAGAGAACCAGTTTCTACACAACAGCTTTTCTGCATTTTGCTGAGATTCTAGCTCATAGGACACTAACTATTCACTGTCAGTGTGGCAAATGACTAAATGACGCTGGTGACAGTCACTACTGATGGTTAGCTAAAGTTAGCCTGAGTGGGAGGCTGCTGCAGCACAGTCATACTGACTGTCATCTCCAACTACATCTCATTCTATGGATTAAACAGTTGGCTATTAACAGGTTGCTGGAGACAAGACTGAGCTTAACAATACCTGGTGATTCAGACAAACATGCATAGATATCTGGATAAGCAATATTAGGTTGCTGTGCTGGACCGAGGAAGACTGAAGAGATGTGACAACAATTAACCTTAATTTTCTAAGGTATTGCGAACACTCAGGTTTGGGCAAGGTTGCACAATCAGTTATTGGACATTTGGACATGTCTGTAAAAGGGGCTTGTCCATGACATTTTGCAAAGTATTCCTATGTGTTGCTCTGATGTGTATTTGAGACAAAAATGAGAGACAAAGATTCTAGATCACCAACAGCCAGTAGGACCTGTTAACTGCCCCAAGGATCTCCTCTGGGACCAATTTTATTATGCCTCCAGGCTGGTGACAGCTTACCTGTGGCATTATGTTTTCGGGTTGTCCATCCATCCGTCAGTCCCATTCACATAAACCTGACATCTCAAAATGCCTTGGGGGAATTCCGTCAAACTGAACTCAGGGATAAAGGGATAAGATTTAGCTGGTTAAAGCTGTTATGCTGATGATACACTGTTATAGCTCTCATTCAACCACATGAACTGTACAGTCTAATGACACTGCACACGTGTTGGGACTGGACACCACTTACCTTGTTGGACTTAATAAAACAATAAAACAAAGGTCTTGATAATTGGCCCAGAGCATCATACACTTTGGATACAGTCCTGCCTTATGCCATGTACTTAATAATGATTAAGTACATGGCAAGGAACCTTGCGTAAGAAATATAAACAAAGCCTGTTTTAGCTATTAAGACACATTTCCAAAATAAGACACATGCTTAATTTCAGTGACACAGAAAAAATCATGCATGTTTTGATGTGTTGATACTTAAACTACTGCAACTTTCTCTTGTCAGTCTCACAATTTCAATATATTTAGTACTTGGCAGCCAGATATATAACTATTTTGAGAAGGTTCACTCAGAATACATTTTAAAATTATGTTAATTACCTACATGTTATCCACGTTGTGACATCCAATTATGTTCAAGATTTTTTAACCCCTTGCAACCCAACCAGGCCCCTAAGATCACCGGATCAAAACCCTTTAGCTGTTCCAGCGACCAGGCTGAAAACCAATGATGACCGTGCATTTTCAGTTATGGTCCCTCGGCTTTGGAACAGTCTTCCTCTCAGTTTGATATCAGCAGACTCGACTGCTTTTAAGTGCCTCCTGAGAACCAATTTTTACAAGATGGCCACACTTTATAATGTTTTCCTTTTCCATTATAGCATCACTTCATATTTCCTCTTTATGTTGTTTTATAGTGTTTTATTTTAACTTTATTGTCATTGCATATTATAAGTGTGCTTGTCTGAGTATTATCATGTAAGTATTTTTACACGCACCTATATATATATTGTACTTTCTTTAAATACATTTTTAAAGTCAAGTGTTGTTTCTTTGCATTCTATCTGCTTTATGTGAGATTATCTTGTAATGAATCTTTTTTTAATAAAATATGGCTTAAATTTCACCTGCTTTACATTTTATTTATTTATACAAGAACTTTATTAGTATTATTATTATTATTTTTTTGCACTTGCACCTCAGTCTATTTATGGGCTGCTTGATGTACTATATGTGCTCTCATGTTCCCAGTTTTTATGTCTTTTTTTTTTTTTTAAACAACTTATTCAGTAAATGTTTTTTTAAATCTAAAAAGAACTTTGTGTTTAAGATTGAAAAGTGCTATATAAATAAAATTTATACAAATATGCTCTGAGAACCAGGCCCAAAAGTTTCCTTTTTTTTCCAGGTGCATGTTGAGATAGTTTTGACAAAATAATTTTAATTCAAGGTCCACTTTCTATCTTTTTTCAGTGCTTTAAACCACATATAGCTATCTTCTTCTGCAGATAGAGCATCAGTGCTGCATGGATTTAAATGCACTTTATGTGTGCACTTGACTACACCATGCATTTAGTCTGTTTTTGCACTATGTGTTCAATGCACTACTTTTATGTGGCAGCCTTCATTTCCAAGACACGTTTTCCTCGCAACAATGATGGCATATTGAATTTTGAATGTTGTTACAGTCAACAGTGTTACATCTGGGCAAAGTTTTTCAAATACTACAAAGGACTGCAAAGTCCAGTGTGATCTGTAGTATTTATTCGGTGTGAACTTTTTTTTTAATGCAGCAACCACCTAAATGACATGCAGTAATTATGAAGCAACACATAAATTCAAGCGCTCATGGAGAGTGATATTACAAATCCTGTTTTGTGTGTCATGCGCCATCCCCCTGCAGGGAAAACACACACGATGCAACACTGACACCTTGTGGAAGTCTACATGCATTACATGTGATTTTTTACAGCCGCTGGTTTTTATTGTGTGCAGTCAAGCCCCTTCTTACGACGGAGGATTAGGGCCACATTAAGGGAAAAAAATTTAATTATTTACGAGATTAAAGTCATTAGTTACGAGAAAAAACTCATTATTAACGAGAAAAAAGTCATTATTAACGAGATTAAACTCATTATTAACGAGAAAAAAGTCATTATTTATGAGAATAAAGTCATAATATTCAAACCTGCTGCTTTTGGAGACACTTGTTAACATGAGGGCTACGGAGGATTTGTTTCTTGAGACACAACGAAACTCCTCTGAATAGCCCGTAGATGCATCCAACGGTAACCCTGCAGTTGACCAGTTCAGCCATTTCCCCCTCCAGAAAAGCAGCAACATCCTTCAAGTCCGACTGGTTCTTTCGCCGGAAAAGATGCAATTTCTTGCATATTCTTTTTAAAGTCCTGATACTTATGATAATGTGATGCTGATGTGCCAAAAGATTAAGTATCTCCTTGTTTGTGAAACCTATCCTAAAATACAACTCAACCAAATCCTCCGTAGCCCTCATGTTAACAAGTGTCTCCAAAAGCAGCAGGTTTGAATATTATGACTTTATTCTCATAAATAATGACTTTTTTCTCGTTAATGATGAGTTTAATCTCGTTAATAATGACTTTTTTCTCGTTAATAATGAGTTTTTTCTCGTTAATAATGACTTTTTTCTCGTTAATAATGAGTTTAATCTCGTAAATAATGACTTTTTTCTCATTAATAATGGCTTTTTTTCTCGTTAATAATGAGTTTAATCTCGTAACTAATGACTTTAATCTCGTAAATAATTTTTTTTTTCCTTAATGTGGCCCTAATCCTCCGTCGTACTTTCTCAAGTTTTGCATCTACTGATGGTTTTGTTTGCAGTCTTCTATATGAATAAGGTGTTTGGTGCCACTTTATGTGAAATGTTCAAGTAAATACTGACTGAATGTTGAATAATGACTTCACAATGATGCCTGTCTTTCACTTTTTCCATTATCATTTCCTTTTATATTTTTTCCATATTTTTACAGTGGTGAAATGTAACTAAGTACATTTACCCAACTAATACACTTCAGTACTTATACTTAAGTTGAGTATTTTATTTTCATCCAATTTTATACTTTTGCTACATTTACAGGGAAATGTTACTTTTTACTTCACTACATTTATCTGACAGCCAAACAGCATAGAGGAAACGTTGATTTGTAATATGATGCTGTTTTATTCAGTGTTTTTTTTACCAGCTACCAGAAATAAAGGTGAGCATGCATTAACAGGTTGTAATCCTCACAAGCAGATAAATCCTCTAAATCATAAACACTTAACCTTTAAATCACAGTCAGTGATCAAACAGTCAGCAATGACAAAGTGGTTACATCCAAATATATTCTTTTTGATGCTCATGTTTAAATATAGGCTGGTATAACATCCATTCTTTTGCTTTGCATCTTTTCAACCTTCTTTTGACATACTTTTAGCAACATGGACCAGCAAAACATTTGTGACCAATTTGAGTGCAAAAAATATTTCCTGATGTTTTTCAGTAATGATTAAGTACAAAGAAAGACACATTTGAGTAAAAGTAGAGGCATCTGACCAGAAAATGACTTTGGTATAGGTTAGAGTTGCATATTACAATATTAGCCTACTTGTGTAAAAGTATCAAAATATCTGATATTTACCATACTTAAGTATCAAAAGTAATGTTATGCTATTATAAATTAAATGTACTTTAGTATTGCTAGTGCATACATACAGTATATTATTTGCCCCCCCCCCCCATATTCTTGAAACGTCTTATTAATTTCTTTTTGCCTTCTAGGCCATCTCTTATTAAGTTGCAGATGTTTTTGAAAGAAAGCAAGCTAATTCGATGGGTTAACATAGGGTTCCATTCGTCCTCCGCCGCCCACTGAGTGTCCTTTGGCTACTTTGTAACAATCCCGTTCCCCCTGGTGTATGAAGGGCTTAAATTTAAACGAAATGCTCGGCGAGCCTCCGTGTACATGACTCTGTGGGCGTAACGGAGCACGCGCATGGCGCGCATTGACCGTGAAGGCAGCGCGGGGTCGGCTGTGATTTGCTGGCCAATAGTGAGCTCCAGGTGCGGCCACGGGCTCCAGAGTGGCGTCACTGCCCGCGCGCGAACACAACAACGGAGGAGACGATGGAAAACAAGCAGAGCCAGGTAACCTCTTTACTTCGTTCGAGTTACTTTTTAAATATAAATATGTCTGCTCATAAAGTAAACGGAAATATTCCGGCTAAAAGGAAACTAAAACGTCGGAGTGCGCCGTTTGAACGGCGGCTGACAGCGCGTGACCACTCCGCTTTGATGTGGCCAAGTGGTTAGTTTGTTTCGCGAGCTGTTTTCAAACACGCGGACAGTTGGCTACATTGTGTCGAGTTTCCGCACAGGGCTCGTGCCGTACTTTACCAGGAAACTTTGTTTGTCATGTTGTCTCGTGTAAACTGTTGTTTTGCTGTTGTTATTTCTTTGTTTTCCGGTACACTGACGCTTGGTTGAGCCCCACCTGCCGCTCATTAGGCTACATGGCTTTTCGTAAAGTTTTCTTTGATGTTATAAGGAAAAACAAAAACAGTCCTTATGGGTACTTTTGACCATTTTTAAAGTAAACCATAGTTTTAAAGTCATTTAATACGTTTTTAGAACGACTAACGACTTAGTTTTTGTTTCACGTTCTCTCCGGTTGTGTCGTCCTGTGTGCCCCCTATCGAAACCCGACCCAAAACGCGTAATATTTTTAATGGTTTGATACTTAATGGCTAACATTTATCAATTCATGGTTGCATTACCTTAGGTGTGTTTTTAGTATTTTAGCTCTCATTTTTACTTGAAGCACTTTTTTTCTTCAACAAATCTGCTTTTAATGTTTCATTTAGCCACATTTAATGCTTGTCTGTTTTTCTTTTTTTTGATCTTTTTTTTTTTTTTCTTTTTGTTTTTTTTTTTTTTTAGAAAACTTTAACTAACTTTGTTTTTGTCTCTTTCATCTTTGAGTATTGTGAAAAGTGCTCTATAAATAAAATGTATAATTATTATTTAACAATACTGTTAAATTATTTATATATTTTTTATTGATAATGAACATGTATACGCATCTTTTATTTGCATATTTAAAAAAGTATATATTTTAAATTCTTATATTTTTGGTATTCCCTCATCTATTTACCCCCCACGCCCCCTCTTTTTGTGAATTTTTTTTTTTTTTTTTCACGTTTTATGTCATTTTTTATATTATTTAGAGATATTAATTTGTCATTTTTAAAACCATAGCTTAGATCAGTGTACTCAGACAATGGCAAACAATAGAAGCTGCAACTGATCCTTCCTCTGCCCCTGTTAAGTACGTGGACCAAACCCATTTTATGTCATTAAAAATGTAATACAATAATACTAAATACAACAACAACAACAACAACAACAATAATAATAATAATAATTATAATGATAATAATAATTAAAAATAGTAATAATAATGGTAATAATGAAAACTTTATTTATATGGTAACTTTGACAATAGTTTACAAAGTGCTTTGACAAACAAAGCAAAATTACAAAATGGGATAGCGAGAAGGCAAGACAACAACAGGAAGCCAAACAGAGTTTTAGGGTACAGTTAAAATAGGAAGTCAAATAATGCAAGATGTAGGATGCACAATATCAATTAATATAAAATATTACAAACAAAAGGCCTAAAGTGGTTTTGTTGCAATGAAAGCAACAAAACCACTAAAGAAAATTAAACAAATAAAACATAAATAACAACTATGTTTTATAAGGAAAAATTGAATACATTTTTTACTCACCTATTCCATGTGCACCTTTTCACCCACCACAGCTGACCACCGAGTCACACACTCTGCAGGGAAACACACTCCGGTGCTGTAGGGGTGTGTAGCTATTTGAATTGTCATCTTGTACCTGTGACCTCCTTGGTGCGTGCACTTCAATTGCATATTGCTTTAACTTTTAACAACAACGTGACGTACAATTAGGTCCTTGTACTGTAGAAAAATATATAGACGCTAATGGGAAGAAGACATTAACAAACCTTTAACACTGTAGGACTGTCAAACTAAACGGGTCAAGTGCTGAGTGATTTTGAGAATATAATGTGAATGTGAGAAGATTTGATCGGAGTAAACAGAGATGATGTGTCTGGCTAATATGGTTCCATACATTAGGCCTGCAATAAACACACATTACTCAAACTTTTTTGAGACTGCTGCTTAGCTGCTTCTCAGACTTTGTGCTGTGTTTTCAGATTGGGCTGTACTTTATAATGGCTTTCCAATAGGGGAGACCAGGGTTGGTTGGCACAGAGCTATTTTCTGGCCCTTTAAATGTTGCAGAAACAGAAATGTAACATAAAAATCTTCTCTTCACCTTCACTTATCTACTATGTTAAATAGGGATGTAACGATTCACTCAACTCACGATTCCATACGATTCATGATACTGGGTTCACGATACAATTTTCTCATGATTTTTTTAATACAAAATGAGATTACAGAAAAATAATGACCAAAAATTTTTCTATTAATTATTTCAAACAAAATTTATACAAAATACTATATATATATTAAATATACTGCATGCTAAGTACATTATTAGTATTTTTTTTTTGATCATCACAGCCTGGGATATATGTCATATATGTCATCTGCAGTAACTTCGATTGTGACAGTACACCTAGTGGAAATAGCATGTATTTTCTCCATATGCTAAACGTTGAGAAAAAAAGGTGGAAAATATAGAAGGGACAAGTTCCAAGGAAAATACAATCCCTGTTTTAATGCTTTGATGGCTGTGGGATCAAAAATGACAGCTTGAATGGGTTTCAGTGGAGCATATTTTTCACTTAACAGTCTGAATGTAACAATTGTGTTTCCACAGTGTATTTTTAGACCTATTGTAGGAGCTGAGCTGGGAATTCCAACATTAAATAAAAATACACAATCATGTTAGAATTTATGCCATATGCAAGAACATAGCCAAAATTATCAAAAAAATTTAGAATGAAAAGCACATAAAATCTGCTAAACAGTCCCTGAGGGTTAATGCTACCATTAACCTGTTGCTGGTCTTTGTTGGCTCCTGTCGGGAAAGGAAATTAGAAAGTTGAGGGAAAAATGTCAGTGGAGCTCCTTTAGTGCTCAGGACCACAGCTGAGGGTATTTGGACACTCAAGTTTCACCGTGGATGCAGTTTATTCACTATCAACGCTGTTGCACTTCAGATAGTGAACAGCAGCAGTCGGCTCTTGTCCTTATTACTGACAGGGACGTTTGCTGTACAGTGTCAAAGAGCTTCTATAAGGTCGCTCTATGAGAACCATGTAATAAGTTTGGAAAATTGAATTACTTTGCTGTCATGAAGACTATATTTCAGGTGCATCACTATATAATAATGGCCACAAACCAGGATGATATTTCATATTTTAGCACTGATGTTATATAGAACCAGGCTGTTGGAGCTTTAACTGAAGTCTACTTGAGCTGGTATTAATGTGCTTTAGCATGGGGACAGACACTGATGGTCATGATGAGTTGTTTCCACTTTACCCCCCCCCCCTCAGGTGCTGAACCTTGAGCGGGTGCAGGCTCTGGAAACATGGCTGAAAACAACCAACACAAAGCTGATCCAAGTGAACGGCCAGAGGAAGTATGGAGGACCGCCTGAGGGTGAGAGAGGCTGCTCAGCCCCCAACACCACATTCAAACTAAAAGATACAAAACACGCAGAAAGAAAGCTTTTTCAGCATCCATCAGTCGTGTTATTTTCTTTCATTTAACCATCAACTCTATAAGTTACAGAAAATAGTGAAAATGGTAGAAAATGGAGAAAAAAATACTTGTTTTGTTCAACCAACATGACAGAAACACAGTGCATGAATGTATGAATTAGGGATGCAGTGATTCATGATTTGATGCGATTCATGATATTCAGGATACGATATTCTCACAATTTTTTTTTGATACAAAATGAGATTTCAGAAGAATATTCTAGTAATTATTTCAAACAAAAGTTATACAAACTACTGCATTTTTTTCTTTTCTGTATCAAATTAAAGAATCCCTTTTTATTCCTGAGGTATAAATTCTAAACACAAACTATGCAATCAGTGCATTTCTGGACATTCACAATGTCCCCTGCTCTGAAACACCCTTTCACATGGGACAGAAGTGGCTGCTGTGGAAGAGTTTGAAGACCTAAATTGGCCGTTTTTGTCTTTGTGGTTGTCTTCTCTTCTTTATTTCTTTCTGACTTGAGGAAGCTCAAATGCTGCCACACTTCCGATTTGAAACTGGAGGGTGCATCTTGTATTTGAAAATCAAAATTGCGTGTCGCGGAGCCTTCGCTTCATCTTATTTACATTGGCGAGCTGTCTCGAGTCTCCAACATGAGGTAAGACGTTAAACATGGAGTGACGTGGCACTCGAGCAAGCAAATTCAAAAGCAGATTACTCTCTCTGCTGTTCAAAAAAAGTATTGCGGTTCATTTTTCGTTTCACCCATTTGAATCTCACATATTTTGTATTGATTTTTAACTGCCTCACGATGCATTGTTACATTCCTAGTATCAATGCATGTGCATAATGGTCCCAGCTTTTTTCTTTCAAATTAATATTATTATTTCATATTTCGGTAATATGTAGCCCAGTTGATATGTAACCTGTACACATGCTGGTGCTGATATTCAAGTAAAAATCCTGTGCTATGATCACAATAAAGCCCAGTTTACACTTTGATTTTGGGGCTGTCTCAGACGTGGGGATATTTTTGCTAGTGGCTCTAAAATGGCGGTGCTACGTCGTACAGTGAGAGAGAGTCAGGGCTGACTGTGACAAGACCTAGACCTTAAGTGGAGATCTGAGCAGACAGAACAGCGAATACTAAATTGTTATTGTTTATTTGACCTGATATTTTTTCTTAATAAATTAAGAAAAAAGTAAGGCAACATGACCAACGCCCATCTCCTCTCCATTCTGCTGGCAGTGTGGGACGGGCCCACCCCGGGAGCCCGCTGTGAGGTCTTCATCAGCCAGATCCCACGGGACACCTATGAGGATCTGTTGATCCCCCTGTTCAGCTCTGTCGGGCCCCTCTGGGAGTTCCGGCTCATGATGAACTTCAGCGGCCAGAACCGCGGCTTCGCCTACGCTAAATATGGCTCTCCGGCTGTAGCCACAGAAGCCATCCGCCTGCTGCATGGTCATATGCTGGAGCCCGGCTCCAGCCTCAATGTCCACCGCAGCACCGAGAAGAGACACCTCTGTATCGGAGACCTGCCGGTCTCCACCAAGCAAGAGGAACTATTGCAGGTAAAGCAGCCCATAAAAACATTTTCAGCTGAAGTGGAAGAAAAAGACATTTAGTTTATTATTATTATTATTACTTCATTGTTTTTTTTTATTATTAGAATATTTTCTAAAATGATTCTTTGTCTCTTGAAGTTTAAGAGAATATAAATACAAAGATACAAATCACAATATTTAACCAAACAAGCCAAAAAAAAATCAAAAAAGACCATCTTCAACTTCCATTTTTAAATATATATTTATGTAACACGTTTTTATATAAAGCAAATTGAATGAATTGAAAAGCGAGCGTATTTTGGGCTGAGCTGACCTTTGGCTATGTGGCACAACAAGTGGGCTATTTCTTAATTTATTTTAAACATTTTGATTTTTCTAAAATGTACTTGCTCAGTTCAATTTATGTGTAAGATGGTCCCCAGAGTACAATATATTCAGATTGACTGATGCAGTAAACAAAAGAGATGAAATTTGCTAATTTTGTTTGTCAAACAGACTGCCGTTTTTTCTACATATCTGCTCCGTGTTGCTAGCTATGCCTGATTTTGTTACCTCGTTGGCTGCTATGAAATTGTCCCCAGTTGTTTGTCTTCTGGAAAAAATATCCTGGCTCCATATTCTAATCTAATATACTTCATATTAAAATTAAATGATAAATTCAGGCTTTAAATTACACTTAAGGGCAATTTATTTGTTAAAATGCAAAAAAAAAACACCAGCTCCCATAAAGTTGTAGCTGTCCCGCAGAGTGCACACTATGTAATTGTTGCCATTGTTTTGTCCTGTGTCGCTATAATTACCCACTCTCTCTTCTGATGTCAACCTCCAAACTTTTCATGGAAGCCACAGAGGTTTCCAGCTCATGGGAAGTATCGGAATATTAAAGATTTCAGATTGCTGTTACTGCTGTGTGAATAAACACTGAGTATTGTCTTGCTAACTGATGTTTGCTTCCAGGTGCTGCGTGTGCTGGCGGAGGGGGTGGAGAGAGTGTCTCTGAAGGCGGGGCCTGGTATAGACGGGGTGTCTGCTATAGTCGCCTTCTCATCCCACCATGCTGCTTCCATGGCCAAGAAGGTCCTGGTGGAAGGTAAATGAGCTGCTGTTGATGCAGACTGTTACATGGGATCAGTGTTTTGTTCTTACAACATTGTCAGCCTTTGATATAATGCAGAATTTTGTGTTTATTTTTCAAATTATTTTTTTTTTTTTTACATTGGCTGCTTTCAAATTAGCAGGTACGGGCTACATACCCACTGTCTGATGCCTACAACCATCAAAGTACATTAGTGTACATAAGCACAGCTTACCTGCCGGTGAAAGACACATCATGGTGACGCGTGCCAACCTCTGCTCCATCGATGGCCTCTTAAGCCACGTTTAGACAAGAATGACCCTACTTTCTTTTGTGTTTGTAGAAAAAATAAGCAGTCATATGATAACATTGTAAAAATGATCCTTGTGTACAGGGATCTGCAAAAGCAACCTGTAGGGGCCTAGTTTGCGACCTGTTTCATCTAACGATGTGGACGTTATGAGGCCAAGAATTTACGTGTTTCGCCACCAAACAGGGAGTAGTTTTTAACTCAGTTGTACATGATCCAATCTACATCAGACTTTACATGTTTGATGAGAGTCCCGCCCTGAACACATCTATATGACAATTTTAACTGATAGTGAGAGCGCCACCTATTGGCACAGGAAAGACAGTTTTACACTAAGAAGTCCAGCTCCAAGCAGGTTGACTTGATTGATGTCAAAATTGTGTCAAAAAATATTTAAGAAGGTGATGATGCCTAAAAATGAAGACTGTGAGTTTTCTTCAAATGGAGTTCCCGTGACGCCACAGCAAATTTCGATGTTGCAACATGACATCAAAAACTGTCATAACTTGACCCCAGATGGTCAGATGTTAACAATGGTCAGTTTCACACATTTGATGACAGTCCAGGCCTGAAGACACCTGCAGTACAATTTTGAATCTGTCATAGCGCCACCTAGTGATAACAGGAAGTTACTTTATTTACACTCTGATGCACTACAAAATACTTTTTTTTTTTTTTTTTTACTTCTGTCCTGACAAAAAGTTAAGCCTCACTTCCATTAATGCATATTTGATCACTGGTGAAGCAGTTTGGTCTGATCCCTCATGCACTTGCTGCCTTGTTATAGCTTTTCCTGATAAACTGTCAGTGGTCAGGACTGATGCATGATTTAATGTGTTCAGATCAAAACCAAGACAAGAGATGTACAGAAAAACAACATTAACAGCTGCACCTTCATGTTGAGTGTGTGAACTATTTAATATACGCTCTGATTTATTACTTGTAACTAAAGGTTAAAGTGTCTGGTGTGATTTTTTTTATTTTTTATTATCACTTTGCTCTTGTAAGTTTCACAGCAAGCATTGATAGAGTAGAAAATCCTGCTTTTTGATTTGAGCAACGTCTTAAAGGCTTGAGGCATGGTTCAAAGACCTTTAAACAGCTCTGGTCTGACCATTTCTGTAACTTTAAAAATCACCTCCCAGAAATCCCTCATACGTGACCACTCCCACTTATTAGGGCGCCTACTTCACCTTGGATTGGAAATAATGACAGCTAGTGCGGTGGCTGCCACACTAGAAAAAAAGCTGCTGATGTTTTTAACATCCATCACCATGCTTTTTGGAATGTAATCGCCAGAGTATGTGTTATGTTTTATTGACATTTTCAAAAATATTGAAAATATTGGTAATTGTCTGTCTTGTTTTGGTTAATGAGAACACATTTTGTTTAAAATGAGTAATTTCAAATGTATTCTTGAGATAACACGTGATGAGTCTTTTTCAGCTGCTGTAGAGATCAGCTACGGTATTTCCTCCTCTTTTTATCTCCAGCATTCAAAAAGCAGTTTGCGTTGAACATCTCGATCAAATGGCAGTCCACGGTGAAGCCGAACTCAGAGGAGCCACCGCCATCACACAAACCTTCAAAGAGCCTCTTGCCATCACCCCTGAAGGCGCCGCGCCACATCCTGAACACCCCACAGCCCTCAGCTCAGCCTCCTCACCTGGCCTGTCCTCCATCTGCCGCCCTGGGTTTCTGCAGAGCAGTGGGAGGCCCCACCACCCCCCAGCAGCCTTCCCCTCAGGGCTCCTCCACCTCCCTCTCTTCTTACCAGGGGCATCCAGTGTCTGCAGCCTTCTCATCCTCCCCTGTGATGCTCCTGCGTAAGCTGTGCGAGGCAACTGGTGTTGGCCAGCCGCATTATGAGTTATACTACAGCCACGCTGGGCACGATGGATTCCTCTACTTCACCTACAAGGTGTGTATCCCCGGGGTGACGGAAGCCTTCGAAGGGCTGGTCATGATCTTGCCGGGACATTCTGCCAACAGCATGCTGGAGGAGGTGCGGCGTGCTGCATCCCAGGAGGTCCTGCAGAGAGTGTACAATCATCAGCTGGTCTACTGACAAGCTCATCTGTCAGTAAGTGCTACTCCTGCAGCACTATTTGTTTTGTCCATGATGTTATATCCAAAAAAGCTGTTTAATCTAATATGTAGTTTGTTGATTTATGCATGCTTTTACTCTAGTAGCAGACTTGTTTGTCTTGTTTGAACTTCTGCAGTTTGTTTTATGCATGTATTTTAGTGTGTGTTACTGTTGGATTGGTTCCTCATTTTAATTAAATGAGATTTGAAAAGAAAATGTAAAGGTGGTGCTACTTAAATTATGGATTAATGGTAACTCTTTATGAAAATGACTGATGAGTGAGCATCTAAGCCAGAGATATACTTGCTTTTAACTTGTCCTTCGGGGTTTCAGAAAACGTTTAAAATCTATACAGTAGGCCAAATTTCAGGTAAGAATAAGTTAAGATTGTTATTCAAGATATTAACTTAAAAAGCAAGCACTATAGATCTCTGGCAATACAAACAGTGGAGATAGCCAGCAGTATATCCACTTCATCCCAAGTCCTGTTCTTTAAATTTGTCTTAACCAAGCAAGTATTAGTAGTTTATATATTGGGGTGTGGACACATCCCACTAAACAATCAACTATGCTCAAAATTTTTTTAGTATACTTTGTCAAAAAAGACAGTATAGCATAACTTGCAGAGTCATGAAAAAAGTCAGTACTTGATATCATGTACCATGCCATAAAAAGTCATAGGATATTATGTCTTACAAAATCATAGTATGTCATGTTTACAACAGATGGAAAACAAAAAAAGTACGTCATAAAAGCCTTTGTATAACATGTAAAAAAAAAAAAATTAAAAATCAAAGTACATCATGTCTAAAAAGTTACACAGTTAAGTATGTCGAGATTAGTCAACAATGACATTATGTCAAAAACAGTGCAATAAAAAAAGTGTGCGTACCATAAGAAGTCATAAAAAGATAGTGGTATAGCATGTAAAAAAAAGTCATATAATTGAATAGAAATATATTATTAATTCTCTGAGGGAAATTGTTTCATTACAACAGCAAATAAGAGAGCAGTAACTACACTACAACTATTTATTAATAAGACAAAATAATGCAAATATATATACAAAGTAAGGCACTTAACATTGAATTAAATAGAATATAATATAAAAATAAAATAAAAAAAAACGATAATAATAATAAGTTATGTACAGTATGTACATAGAACAAACAAACAAACAAAAAAGCCAAAAAGATTAAGAGCAATAAAAAAGTTTGTCATAAAAAGTCTTTAAGAAGGCACAATATATTATGTCATATGTTTTGTATGTCAAAAAAAATGTTGTATTTCATAGTATTAGTGTGTTGATCTTAAAACTCATAAAAAATAGTGTAATATGTCAAAATAATTTTGTAAAAATGGTAGGTAGCAGTATTAGGGTATATCGAATGTAAATATAAAAAAATGCCACAGCATGTTAAACTAAAATATTGTATAGTATATTAATATTTAAAAAAATGAGAAAAGGTCTTTTTGTCATAAAAATGTGGAAAGATAGCTTGTAATTAAAAATGTAAAATGTCTTCATACAATATGTTATTTAAAAAACAATCTTAAAAAAATATCAAGGTATAGCATGTTCTTAAAAACAAAATGACAGTGTAGTTAGTCATTTAAAAAAAACACACAAAAAATTCATAGTATAGTATGCCATTCTTTAAAAAAAAATTGAAAGCATGTCAGAAAAAAAAATTGCAAAAGCTTCTAATAAGTGTAGTGTAGTGTGTCATTCTAAAGAAATATCACAGAAAATGTCAGTATAATATATCAAACATTAAAATCATAAAAACTGTCACGGTATAGTATGTCTTTCTTAAAAATATTTCTAAAAACTATGTCAGCATAGTAAAATCATAAAAAATGTCATAGTTTAGTAAATCATTTTCCCACACCATTAAAAAATGTACTAGTATTTTATGACATAAAAAATATCCTCAAATATCATAGTATAGTATGTTGTTGTAAATCATGAAAAAATGTCATATTACAGCAGGACATTCCTACAATAAAAAAATCTGTTTTCAGCATATGTAATTCTCAAAGATGATAACGATGTCATACTATCATATGTCATAGGGAGAAAAAAGAATCATGGTGTAGTATGTAATAAAAAGTTATAGTATTATTTGTTATGAAATTTAATGAAAAAATGATGAACATCGTAGTGATGTAGGTTATTAAAAAAGAATCATAAAAAGATCACGGTTAATCTCTCCTGTCAAATGAAGGCAAATTGTCATACCATAGTATATCTTTCAAAATATAGCAAAAATTACTTTCAAAAAATCATAGTCATAAGTGTATGTCTATTAGAAATCATTCAACCGTCACAATATAGTATGTCATAAGTAAGTAAAACACCTTACTATCCATGAAATGTGAGTTTTAAATATGTCTTTAAAAAAATTAAAATGTCATGGTACATTTTGACTTTCAAAAAATCATAAAAACATTTGAGGATAGCTTTTCTTTAAAAAAAAAAAAAAAGAGTATGGCAGCAGTATGGCAAAAATAAAAAATAGGGCAATTTATACTATGATGTTCAAAAAATCATGAATAAGTCATGGTAAAGTATGTCATTTAAAAATCATGAAAACGATGTCGTAGAGAATGTCCATTAAAAAAATATTTAAAAAATATAGATCAGTATGTTGTTTAATAAAGTGTACTGAAATGTTTAAAAAAAAATAAACAAAACATAATATATACGATTTTGTTTAAAACATAATAAAGATGTCATTGTATAGTATGTTTGAAATGTCTTTCAAAAAATGATAAAAAAACATCAAAGTATGGTATCTCTTCCAAACATTGATTAAAGCATCATATTTTACTATACTATTCCAGAAATTATAAAAACAGTAATAAAAAACATAAAAAACTGATCAAAACATCATAGTATAGTATGTCGTTCAAAAATTGATAACATCATAGTACAGTATGTAGTTCAAAAACATATCACACATCATAGTATAGTATATAGTCCAAAAATTGATAAAGACAATATACGATTGTGTGTCGTTCAAAAACTGATTAAAATGTCATTCTATAGTATGTCATTCAAAAATCGATGAAAATGTCATAGTATAGTATGTCATCCAAAAACTGATCAAAACGTCATAGTATACTATCTCGTTCAAAAATTTATAAAAATGTCATATGTATGTCAATTGACAATTGATAAAAATGTCATAGTAAAGTATATCATCCAAAAATTGATAAAAATGTCAAAAAGACGTCATACTATAGTATGTCATTCAAAAATTGATGAAAACGTCATAGTATAGTGTCTCGTTAAAAACTTGATAAAAATGTCATAGTATAGTATGTGATCCAAAAAATGATAAAAAACACCACAATATAGTATGTTGTCCAAAAATTGCTAAAGATGCCATGCCATAGTATGTCGTTCAAAAACTGATGAAAACGTCACAGTATAGTATCTCGTTCAAAAACTGATAAAAATGTCAAGGTATAGTATGTCATCCGAAAATTGACAAAGACATCATACTATTGTATGTCATTCAAAAATTGATGAAAACATCATAGTAAATCATAGAGGTCATACTATAGTATGTCATCCAAAAACTGATTAAGACGTCATAGTATATTATGTCGTTTAAGAATTGATAAAAATGTCATAGTATAGTATGTCATCCAAAAATTGATAAAATGTCAAAAAGACGTCATACTATAGTATGTCATTCAAAAACTGATGAAATCGTCATAGTAAAGTATCTCATTACAAAATTTATAAAAATGTCATGGTATAGTATGTCATCCAAAAAATGATAAAAACACCACAGTATAGTATGTTGTCCAAAAATTGCTAAAGACGTCATACTATAGTATGTTGTTCAAAAACTGTTTAAATTGTCGTAGTATAGCATGTTGTTCAAACATTGATAAAAACATCATAGTATAGTAGTATGTCGTTCAAAAACTGATAAAAATGTCATACTATAGTATGTCATCCAAAAACTGATCAAAAGCGCATAGTATAGTATGTCATTCAAAAATTGATAAAAACGTCATACTATAGTATGTCAATCACAATTGATAAAAACGTCATAGTATAGTATGTCAATCGATAATTGATAAAAACATAACAACAAATAGTATAGTTTGTCATCCAAAAACTGATCAAGATGTCATACTATAGTATGTCGTTCAAAAACTGGTAAAAACTTATTAGTATAGTATGTTGTTCCAAAAAGTTATCAACACATCATAGTATAATTTATATTCCAAAAATTGATAACATTTTACTATAGTATGTCGTGACGTATGACGGTCAAAAAGTGATGAAAATGTCATAGTATAGTATGTCATCCAAAAACTGATCAAAAACTCATAGTATGTCGTTCAAAAATTGATAAAAACGTCATACTATAGCATGTCAATCGACAATTAATAAAAATGTCATACTATAGTATGTCGTTCAAAAACTGATGAAAACGTAATAGTATAGTATCTCGTTAAAAAATTGATAAAAATGTCATAGTATAGTATGTCATCCAAAAAATGATAAAACACCACAGCATAGTATGTTGTCCAAAAATTGCTAAAGACGTCATACTATAAGTATGTCGTTCAAAAACTGTTCAAAATGTCGTAGTATAATATGTTGTTCAAACATTGATAAAAACGCCAATTGTCAATCAACAATTAATAAAAATGTCATAGTATAGTATGTCAGCCAAAAACTGATGAAGATGTCATAGTATAGTATGTTGTTCAAGAATTGATAAAAATGTCATCGTATAGTATGTCATCCAAAAATTGATAAAAACGTCAAAAAGACATCATACTATAGTATGTCGTTCAAAAACTAATGAAAACGTCATGGTATACTATCTCGTTCAAAAATGTATAAAAATGTTATACTATAGTATGTCAACTGACAATTGATAAAAATGTCATTGTATAGTATTTCATCCAAAAACTGATAAAGACGTCATACTATAATATGTCATTCAAAAACTGATCAAAATGTCATGGTATAGTATGGTGTTAAAAAACAGATGAAAACATCATAGTGTAGTATTCAAAAATTGATAAATGTCATCGTATAGTATGTCATCCAAAAAATTATAACAACACCAAAGTATAGTATGTTGTCCAAAAATTGATAAAAACATCATAGTATAGTATTTTGTCCAAAACTTATCAAAACATCATAGTATAGTATGTCGTTCAAAAATTGATAAAAACATCACAGTGCAGTATGTCGTTCAAAAACTTATCAACACATCATATAGTCCAAAAATTGACACAGACGTCATACTATAGTATCTCATTCAAACACTGATCAAAATGTCATACTATAGTATTTCGTTCAAAAATCAATGAAAATGTATGTCATCCAAAAACTAATAAAGCCGTCGTACTATAATATGTCGTTCAAAAACTGATCAAAACCTAAGAGTAGAGTATGTCATTCAAAAACCGATCAAAATGATATAGTAAAGTATGTTGTTCAAAAAAAATTTAAAAACCTCATAGTATAGTATGTTGTCCAAAAATTGATAAAGACATCATACAATAAGTATGTCGTTGAAAAACTGATCAAAATGTCATACTATAGTATGTCTTTCAAAAATTGATAAAAATGTCACAGTATCATATGTCATCCAAAAATTTATAAAAACGTCATGATGTTGTCATACTACAGTATGTCATTCAAAAACGGATGAAAACATCATAGTATAGTATCTCATTTAAAAAATTGATAAAAATGGCATAGTACAGTATGTCATCCAAAAAATGATAAAAACACCATAGTATAGTATGTTTTCCAAAAGTTGATCAAGACGTCCTACTATATAGTATGTAATTGAAAAACTGCTCAAATCATCATAGTATATTATGTCGTATAAAACGTATCAAGACATCATAGTATAGTATATAGTCCAACAATTGATCAAGACTTCATACTGTATGAAGTATGTCATTCAAAAATTGATGAAAATGTCATAGTAAAGGATGTCATCCAAAAACTGATCAAAACGTCATACTATAGTATGTCAATCAACAATTGATACAAACAGCATAGTATAGTATGTCATCCAAAGACATCCCGAGACGTCATACTATATGTCATCCAAAAACTGATGAAGACGTCAAAAAGTGATTGTATAGTATGTCATCCAAAAATTGATAAAAATGTCATGAAGACATGAATACTATAGCATGTCGTTCAAAACTGATCAAAATGTCAAAGTATGTCGTTCAAAAACCGTTCAAAATGTTATAGTAAAGAATGTCATTCAAAAATGAATAAAAATGTTTTAATATAGTATGTTGATCAAAAATTGATGAAAACGTCATACTTAAGTGTCTTTCAAAAATTGATGAAAATATCATAGTTTAGTATATCTTTTGACCAGTGATAAAAACATCAAAGTATCGTATGTCGTTCGAGAATCTGGCTAGAGTTTTCCAGAGTGGGTGAGAAAGACTAAGAAAAAGGCTTTCAAATGTACTATAGTTTAGCTTAGCCTTAGTGTGAATTGCTAAGCTTGAATCAAAAATAGCAGCGACTCCCCCTCCTCGGCCAGTGTCCCGCGCAACGTGACTATTTATATGACCAGGAGGAGTGGATTCATTCAGGCTAACGTACTCATCAGGATAAAGCCAGGTCTCAGTGAGGCAGATTAAATCAATATGGTTATCCAATATTAAATCAGTGACTAAAAGAGCCTTGGTTGATAAGGATCTAACGTTCAAGAGTCCGCATTTAATTCTCCTGTTATGATTCTGTATGACAGGAGATGTATTATTTTTTTTATCAGATTTTCTTGTACAACTCCCCTTTTGTTTATTTTAGCTTTAAACAAATGAAGTGGTCGGGGGACAGACACTGTTTTTATAACATTTAGATTATGGGTGTGTGACTGTGCTAGAGGAAGGTCGGAGAAGCGTGTAAGACTGCGACTCTGAACCCTGGTCCCAACTCTGGTTTGTCATGGCTTTGGGCCTCTAATAAACTCGGCCAGATTCCTAGAGAGTAGAGCGGCTCCATCCAAAGTGGGATGGATGCCGTCCCTCCGGATAAGACCAGGTTTCCCCCAAAAGGAATTCCAATTATTAACGAAGCCCACATCATTTGCTGGACACCACCACGACAACCAGCGGTTGAGTGCTGACATGTGGCTAAACATGTCATCACTGGTCACATTGGGGAGAGGTCAAGAGAAGATTACGGTGTCCGACATCGTCTTGGCGTACTCACACACCGACTCTATGTTAATTTTAGGGACCTCCGATTGGCGTAACCGGGTGTCATTGCCGCCAACAGGAATAACAATCTTACTGTACCTTTAACCTTAGCCAGCAGCTTCAAATTTGACTCGACGTCGCCCGCTCTGGCCCCAAGGATACATTTGACTATGGCCGCTGGTGTCACTGACTTCACGTTTCCCAAAACAGAGCTACCAATGACCAGTGTTGTGTCCTCAGCCGGGTAGTGGCTGAGCAGGGAGTACTTACTTGAAACGTGAAGGGGGGGTGGGAGGTGTACCGTGAGCTTCGGCTTATGATGCTTTGCTTGGACAGTCACCCAGCCTCCCGGCTGCACGGGGGTTGCCAGGGGACGGCTAGCAGAGGCTATGCTATGTCAGTCTGCACCGGCTACAGGGGGCTTGCTAACTATTGCAGCTAAAGAGGGATTTTCCATGGTGCGGAGCCGCGCTTCCAGATCGCTAAGCCTCGCCTCCAATGCAGGGATCACGTAGGACGTAGTAGAGTATGTCGTTCAAAAACCGATCAAAATGATATAGTAAATTATGTTGTTCAAAAAAAAATAATAAAACCTCATAGTAGAGCATGTTGTCCAAAAATTGATAAAGACATCATACTATAGTATGTCATTCAAAAACTGGTCAAAATGTCATAGTATAGTATGTCGTTCAAAAATTGATAAAAACATCATACTGTAGTATGTCATTCAAAAACTGATCAAAATGTCATACTACAGTATGTCGTTCAGAAATTGGTGAAAAAGTCAAAGTATAGTATGTTGTCCAAAAATTGATAAAGGTGTCATATTGTAGTATGTTGTTCAAAAACTGATCAAAATGTCATACTATAGTATGTCAATCAACAACTGATAAAAACATCATAGCACAGTATGTCATCCAAAAACTGATAAAAATGTTATAGTACAGTATGTCATCCATAAACTGATCAAAAAGTCAAAGTCATAGTATGTTGTTCAAAAATAGTTAAAAACCGCATACCATAGTCTGTCATCCATAAACTGATCAAAAAGTCAAAGTCCTAGTATGTCATACAAAAATTGTTAAAAACCGCATACTATAGTCTTCGTTCAAAAATGGATACAAAATGTCATACTACTTTGTCAATCAACAACTGATAAAATTGTCATAGTATAGTATGTCATCCAAAAACTGATGGACATGTCATACTATAATATGTCCTTCAAAAACTGATCAAAATGTCATAGTTTGGTATGGTGTTAAAAAATGGATAAAAACGTCATAGTATAGTATGTCATTCAAAAACTGATCAAAACGTCATAATATAGTATGTTGTTCAAAAATTGCTAAAAATGCCATCCAAAAATGGACATAAACACCTCATACAATAGTATGTCATTCAAAAATTGATAAAAACATCATAGTATAATATGTTATTGAAAATTTATCAAAACTTCAAATATAGTATGTCGTTTAAAAACTTACAAAAACATCATAGTATTGTATGTTGTTCAAAAATTGATAAAAAAGTCATACTATAGTATGTCGTTCAAGAATTGATCAAAAGGTCATATTATAGTATGTCAACCAAAAATTGATACAAATGTCATAGTATAGTATGTCGTACAAAAACTGATAAAAACGTTATAGTATAGTATGTCGTTCATAAACTAAAAAAAAACATTATAGTATAGTATGTTGATCAAAAATTGCTAAAAATGGCATGCTATAGTGTGTCTTTCAAAAATTGATAAAAACATACTATAGTTTCTCTTTCAAAAATTGATAAAAACGTCAAAGTATAGAATGTCATTCAAAAACTGATCAAAATGTAATACTATAGTCTGTCGTTCAAAAATTAATGAAAATGTCATAGTATAGTTTGTCGTCCAAAAATTAATAAAGACGTCATTTTAATGTATGTCATCCAAAAATTGATAAAGACGACAAACTATAGTATGTCAATCAGCAATTGATAAAAACGTCATAGTATAGTGTGTCTTTCAAAAGCTAATAAAAATGTCATAGTATTGTATGCCGTTAAAAAAATGATCAAAACGTCATACTATAGTCTGTAGTCTGTCATCCATAAACTAATATTAAAGTCATGGTATAGTATGTCATTCAAAAATTGTTAAAAACTGCATGCTAAAGGCTTTTGTTAAAAAATGGATAAAAAATATTATACTATAGTTTATCAATCAACAACTGATAAAAATCGTCATAGTATAGTATGCAATCCAAAAACTGATAAAGACATCATACTATAATATGTCGTTCAAAAACTGATCAAAATGTCATGGTATAGTATGTTGTTGAAGAACGGATAAAAACGTCATAGTTTAGTATGTCATGCAAAAACTGATCAAAACATCATAGTATGTTGTTCAAAAATTTATAAAAATGTCATAGTATACTATGTCATCCAAAAATTGATAAAAAAAATCATAATATAGTATGTCGTTCAAAAACTGATCAAAATTATATAATAAACTGTCGTTCAAAAAATAATAAAAAACCTCATAGTATGGTATGTTGATACTGATACTTGATACTGATCAAAATGTCATACTATAGTATGTCATTCAAAAATTGATGAAAATGTCATAGTATAGTATGTCTTTCAAAAAATGATAAAAATGTCAAAGTTAAGAATGTTCAAAAGCTGATAAAAATGTCATAGTATAGTATGTCGTTAAGAAACTGATAAAAAAAAAAAAGTCATAGTGTCGTATGTCCTTTAAAAAGTGATAAAAACTTCATAGTATAGTATGTGGTCCACAGAGGACGCCATATCTACTGCTCTTCACTCAGTCTTCACTCACCTGGAGAAAAAGAACAGCTACATCAGGATGCTGTTTGTAGACATCAGCTCAGCATTCAACACAATCTCTCCCATGAAGCTGATTCGAAAACTTAACACTCTGGGCTTCAGTACAACACTCTGCAACTGGATACTGGACTTCCACACATGCAGACCCCAGAGAGTTTGAATCAGCAGTCACATCTCTTCGACATACTGTCAGTGCTCAACACCGGAGCCCCCCAGGGCTGTGTGCTTAGCCCCCTCCTGTTCACACTGTACACCCATGACACTACCATCATTGGCCGTATTACAAGCAACGATGAAAGTTAATACGGGGAAGAAATCAACAATCTTGCAAGAAATTATAAAAATGTCATAGAATAATATCATCAACAACTGTTTATTCAGGGAAAACTGAACGAGCATTACGCTCTTTTACAGCAATGCCCTGAATTCACATTAAGTGGGCCAAAGGGATATACAACATATAATAACAACAAATTCAACAAAAACAAACAGCTAGAAGCAATGGCTATCAACAGTCACAAATTGCAATATAATCAGTAAAAGGATGAGACAGATTAAATAGCAAACAAATCTGCGCCAGTGAGGAAATGCATAACAACACAACAAAAAAAAGAAGACAGTAAAAATGATGACAATGGAAACACACTCAATAAATAACGATCAGTCTGTGAATTAACCAAAGTGGGAGCACTGGACAATAGGTACATTATCTAGCGTACACTTAAAATAATTTACAGACATGCACCTATCTAATTTTAATACCTCTTGTAACTTGTTCCATTTTTTTGGTGCAAAAAAACTAAAAGCTAATTTACCAAGCTCAGTACTCATCTAAGAAGTGTCAAGGGATAAAAATTCCTGTAAGAGTGTATGACGAGAGGAGGATTTAATTTTGAAAAGAGAGGTTAGGTAGGGGGGAACTGTCTGAGTAATGCTTTATGAACAAAAAGGAAGTTGTGTTTCTCCCTTCTTTCACTGAGAGAAGACCAGCACACATACTGACAAAGCTCGCAGTGGTGAGTTCTAAAAACATTGCCAGTAATAAAATGTAGGGAACTGTGGAAAACTCAGTTGAGGATTGGGATGGATGCATATACACAATATCACCATAATCCAAAACTGACATTATGGTTGAATGAACAATTGTTTTCCTATTTTCTAAAGAGAAACATTACCGAATTTTGTACAATACTACAATATGACAGTTTTTGACATATTATGCTGTTATTTTTATTACTATGACTTCTTTTTCTTTGTACATAATATCATATAACAGTCACTGTGGCATATTGCATGACCTTGACATTTTTTGTGAAATACTACACTGAAATTTTGACATGATATACTAAGCCATTTTTTGTGACATACTATACAATGTTTTTTTGTGACATTTTTTAACATACTATGCCATGTCATTTTTTGACACAGCATACTATGATGTGTTTTTGACATTTTTGTGACATGCTATACTATGCCATATTTTTGACAAGGTATATGACATTTTTTGACACATTATGTTTTGACATTTTTGTTACATACTGTAATATGACATTTTTTAAATACTATACTATGGCATTTTTAAATAAAATTTACAGTGAGACTTTTTGACATTTTTACATAATATACAAAGAAACTTTTGTGACATACTATAATATGCCATTTTTGTACATACAATAGTATGACTTTTGTTTTTACATACTATACTGATTTTTTGACATACTTGACTATTTTTTGACATATACTATGACATTTTGTCACAAACCACACAGTTTGTTTTTTAATACCGTACTATGACATTTTTTGTAATTTTTTAAATGTATGTTTGGCATAATATTCTATGGAAATTTTTGACATACAACACTATGACGTTTTTGTTGTTTTTGTTCCTCGCCCTGATGCTGGCTCTCCTCCCTCTCTTCATCCGGAGCTTTCTGTTTCGTCTCTCCTCTCTGGTCTGACTGGCTGGTCGGCGTATGCCGTTGAATGCGGCGGTCTGTTGCATTCAGTCCAAGCCCCACACAAAGGTGTTTTTATCACATCGACACCACTTTCACTGGAACTGTCTTCACACCAAACTAAGCGTGCACACAACAAAAAACAGCAGCTGATTGTTGGTACTGAGCAGAATGATCAATATGTTTATTTCAGATATTTGACAGTACAGCCATGTTTGAAGCAGGTAGAAACAAGACTTTTGTGACGAGTGTAAGTTAATATGTTGAGATGTAGCAAATGGTTTCAGGCAGGAAGTAAATGTCTCTGACAGTCCGTCATGTGTGGTCCTGGACAGATCAAGTATATCTGAAGAAATGCTGCTCTAAAAAATAGATTTAGCCAATGCATCAGATTAAGAATAACTTTGGCATTTTTTAACACGATCCTATGTTCCTAAGTTATGTGTCCAAGTGACTAATAGACACAATTAGACCAAAAATAGCCCCAAGAGTCATTATCGCCAAAACAACCAGACTTCATATAATTTAACACTTACTTTATCCTTGTAAAACACACTTTGTTTTAAGTTGGCTTGTGTGAAATTATCCTTTAATTCATCCACTTTAATGTGAAAATATGCTTGCTGTACAGGGTTCATTTCAACCAAACCAGAGTTGGTGATAGTTGGAACAGTGGAAAGACGAAGATTTTACTCTTTAACGAAAAGGTCTAACTCCTGTGGGATCATTTTAATAGTGTTGTCAGACTCTTGGAATAACAATCTGAGCCTGTCAGTGGCAAAAAAATCCCTGTTTTGGGATTGAATCACTTTCAAAATTGTTTCCTTCCATTAGTCACTTAGACATGAGAACATGAGAAAATTAAGTCCATATTGACAAAAACCAAAGTTAAACTTGAGAGCCAATCAGATCTCTGGCAGCCTTATGGTGAATTGGAAGTTTAAAACTTCTTAGACTTAAATAGTTAACATCAATGATTTGTTCCTCAGAGCACACCATCATACAACGTTGACACTGAGAGCAAGTGCATGTCTGTCAGACAGAATCCCAAGCATGTCAACTGTAACTTGATGTGGATTCTTTTCTCTCACGACGTGTTCCCTTTCGTGTTCAACACACTCCAGTTAGCATCGTTGCTTTTTTGGCGACGTGCTCTGATGCAGCGTGTGACATGGAGACCACGAGATATTCTGTCCAAGATTCTGCAGGGTGTTTGAAGCGGTCATGTGGTGTGAGTGGAGGTGGAGCTGAACACAGAAGATGGCTAAACTTCAGCAGTCCTCCTCCTGATCTCTTCTATAAGGTCTGCTCTGGAGACATCAACCTTTGGACACAAAGCAAGAAACAAGATGCAAGTTTAACCCTTTGAAACCCCGGAGCAACGCCTTCCACAAGTATTTGAATCTGTGAACCCTGCGCAACTTTTTGCAATTTCTGTCAGAGACATGAGAAAAAGGCAAGGAGCAGCTCAGTAAGAGATGTTCCACAAATAGCAAAAAATAAATCGATTTAGAAAATCATTTTTTAGATATTTTATATATATTTTTTTTCCTTTTTGTTTATGTTTTACTTGATAAATGTATTTATCCATGTGCTATTTTTTGTAAGTGACATTGTTTTGTAAATGTAAAACACAATAACAAATATTTTGGTCACAAAAAAGGAGTATTTTTATAAAACTAGGGAAGAAGAAAAAATCTATGGCAAAATTAGATTTAGAATTATCATAATTTCATAATTTAAAAAAATATGTTACAGATTTATATATCATTTTAAGCATTTTTACAGGTCTTTTTTTTTTTTTTAAACTAATTTCAATGTCATTTTCTTGTATATTTTACTAATTTATTGCTCATTTTGGATCATTACATTGTTGGTTGCTCATTGCCTTCCATCCCTGTTTTTGAAAAAAAAAAAAAAAAAAAAAAAACAAGACAATTTGCTCAATTGTTGCAATGGAGATTTTCATTTAATGATAACCGTCTCAGAAAATATTGCAGTTTCACAGTATCACAGTATTTCAAAATCATTATTATTATCACTCAGAATGGCCCTTAGAGGAATAAAAACAGAAGGGTTAGTTTTGGTCGAACATTTTTTTCATTACTAGAATTGAAACTTTAAACCATTCTTTCTGGGAGTAAATAAAATTGATTAAAAGGATTTGAATTCAAATGGTCTCAAATCAAGATTTTTTCTGGTATTTCTCTGTGTGTGACAGCAGTGATGAAGTGTGTGTTTTGTGTAGCAGTCGTACCTCCTCTCTAGTGGCGACGATGCGCAGTTTGACCACTCCATCTTTCAGCTCCTGTTCTCCCAGTATGGCCACCAGGGGGATCCCGGAGTCCTCGCAGTGCTGCAGCTGACTCAGCAGTTTGGGGTTCTTCTTGTACATCACCTCTGCCTGGATACACATGCAAACACACACAGCATTCACACACATTCTTAGTAGCATGATAATAGTATAATATCACTTCCATTCCCAATTATAAATCTATAAAACCCAAATTTAATTACAAGGTGAAAAGTTTTGTTTTAAGTCATATTTATGAATCAGGTTTCAGACCAACAACATAATTATCAGCAGGTTCAGTGATCGTTTGTGTAAACTGTAAATGACATTAATAACCCAAATAATTAACAACGCAACAACACTGTAGCAAACTTGGCCTTAAAGATCTTCTGTAATCTGATGTGTGTGCCGGATGAGGCGATGTCAGGTCACATGACCTCTTCATAAAAGAACACAAGAGAGATTGAAATGGCCCGGCAACAGTGACCCCAAGTTAAAACAAACAAACAAACAAACAAACAAACAGGAAATTGAACATGGTCAATACAGACACACAAAACACACACACACAAACACACACCTTAATGCCAGCGTTCCAGAGCTCGGTGACGAGTTTGAGTCTCTCCTCCAGCAGGTTCTTCTGAGCAGACGCCACCATGATCTGAACCTCTGTGGTCCGAACCTTCTCTGCCTGAACAACAACAACAACAACAACACTGTTACAGTCTGGACTTCCACACACACACACACACACACACACACACACACACACACACACACACACACACACACACACACACACGTATTATCACTACACTAACTGCTGAGTTATACCGGGTCCATCTGTGCTGTGCTACAGCCACGACAAAGCCTCCAGAGCCGACTGAGGACGTTTCTAGGCGATGCTTGAGATTCCACAGGGCATGTCAGCAGCAGCTAAACTCAGGTACTGAGTTATTTCTTGTTATATTTGTGTATTAGGTAAGTTACTTAGTACTGTAACTTAACTGTACACAGCTGGACCTGAGTTACTAGTCTCATTCTTTCATGTGTCAACATAAACAGATGACAATACATGAACCTTGAACCTGCTGCCTGCTCTGCTCTGCAGAGAATACGCTCCGGGTCTACTTTTGCCAGAGGCTGACAGCAGTCTCGTCAAGCCACATGGAGCAGATCGAACCAGGCAGAAGCCAAGCATCTGGCCAATTTTTTAAAATAAAACAGTTTGCATGGAGTCCTGATCATGTTTCACTTAACTAACATTACATCATCACTACGTCACATCACAGCATGTGGCACCAGAGGTCAACAGGTTAGGTCAGAGGACATTCATCTTGGAAGTGGAGAAACACACAATTCTTTATGACACCACAGATCCTTCAAGGAAAAGGCGTGAACAGCAATTTCAGGAGTTTTGGGAGTGAAAGGTAAGTATAGGTTGTAATTAACATGTAAATATGTTGTTTTGTTTGACATCTTTAATGTAAATGGTACAGTTTAGTACTTGTAACAAAGCTATACACTAGTTAATGTTATTCAGAAGCCTTGCATTTCACAGCAAATGGTCTGTGTGATATTATTTTCTATATTTAAGTATGATTTGTTTTACATATGCATTACGGGTAGTTTGTCATCTTTTTAAGTTAAATTACGTCTAAATATATCTACTTGTTACTTATATTTTTCACACTTTCTGAAAAACTGGATTTTTTTTACTGATCTGTATAATTATCAAGATGAGCAAAATTCTTTCATCTACTTGGTTCCTGGCTGGGCTGTAAGCTGCAGCACAACAAAGTGGGTAAAAACATCCATAAGCAGAAATTAATCAGACAGAAAAACACATATATATGTAGCCTACTTGGTAGCCATGGTAGAACCACAAAAATTAAGGAAAAAATGAGCACAAAATCAAGGGAAAATTATGAAATCAGCCCTATCTTAGCCAGTCTACAGTATCAGCCGGCAGGACGCTCTGCTTCTGAAATGCTCACAGACGCTCCAGGTGTCTGGTGGACTCACCAGGTAATACAACACTTGAATTAATAATACATGAATAATTGACAGAAAATGAAGATATAATTTCGTCTCTACTTTTAATCATAGTCGCCACATTACCTCGGCCTTCTGCTCCATGATGGAGAAGATCCTCTCGATGCCGATGCTGACGCCCACGCATGGCACTTTCCTACCCTTGGGGTCAAACATGCCCACCAGGCCGTCATATCGACCGCCGCCGGCCACGCTGCCCACACTGACGCTCTCCTCTGCAGGGGCCCCATTTTGGGCGTCATTGGGCACCGGGACCACACCTGCCTGAGTCAGCACCGCCTCATAAATGATTCCTGTGTAATAGTCCAGACCTCGTGCCAGACTCAGGTCAAACACCACCTGCAGATAACGGAGTGAAGATCCAAAACAGAGACATTTAACATCAATACGGTCAAAAGAGAAGTTAAACAACATCAAGGGCAAAAAGTAGGGTTGATAAAACAGAGAAGTGCATACAAATATTATCCTTGTTGTAGAACAGTAACATGGGATGCGTTAAAAAACAGCACATCTAATGTGAGTTGTGCTGGAGAGGCTGCAGACTGGTGGGAGATGCTGCACACATCATCTGGGAATGCCAAAAAATACAGGACTACTGGAAAAACATTAAAAGTGAAATCAGAAGTTTATTAGATACTGACATTATTTTAGACCCAGCACTGTGCATATTGGGTATTATTTGACCAGTTGGTTTAACAGACAGAAAAATGATATATATACAGAGGATTCTGCTCTTAACAGTAAAAAAGATGGTAAAGCCGCAGCCTCCCAGTATAATTTCTGCTTTATTATGCATTTTAACCTTAGTTTATATTTATTATTATTATTGATTTGTCATACACTGATACTCTATACCATAGGTTCTCAAAGTGCGGCCCCCGGGCCAATGGTGGCCCGCAGAAACATTTCTGGTGGCCCGCAATGAATTACAGTTGTTAATTTTAATCCAACTGTACATTGCTTTGAAAGGATGAATCTCCGTTTCGTGGTCTTTAGCGGCATCTACAGGGATAAGCGGTAATTGCAGGTGTGGTTTAGACCTCACTTGACCTCACTCCCAGAGGTCCACGGTGCAATGTCTTTTTTTCACCACTAGGGTGCTGACAGCGTCTCCCGCCTCACTCCCTCTGCCTCGGGAAGAGACTGTGGGCGCAGCTGTGAAGATGGAGTCAGAGCCGGAGTCGGAGTCGGAGCCGGGCCCCTCGAGAAAAAAAACGTTGTGTGGGTGAGGAAAAAAGGCGGTTTCAAGATAAGTGGACTAAGGCTTACTTTGTCGTACCTCACGGGTCGGATAGTCATGTGCCTGATCTGCAAGCAGGTTAATGCAATGCTCAAGGACTTCAATATAAAACGCCATTGTGATACTAATCATAAAACCTACGATCAATTCTCCGGCGAGGAGCGCACCAGTAAGCTTGAACAACTTAAAACCGGCTACACTGCACAGCAATTAGTTTTCACATATCTGGCCAAGTCCGGTGAAGTTGTGACACAGGCTAGCTACATGGTAGCTCAAGAAATAGCCAGGCGGAAGAAGCCGTTCAGTGACGGACAATTTGTGCGAGACTGCATATTGAAAGTGGCCGACATTGTATGCCCGGAGCAGAAAACAAAGCTCCGTGACATAAGTTTGTCAAATGACACAGTGACACGACGAATCGAAGATCTGGCCAACGATCTCAAAGAGCAACTGGGACATCGTGTGGAGGGCCTGGAAAAGAGAACCTTTTCTATCGCTCTGGATGAAAGCATGGACATTTCCGGTACAGCGCAACTGCTGATTTTCGTGTCATGGACATTGTTGTGAAGACAGTTAATTTTCTTAAGTCTAGAGGTCTGAATCGTCATATACTTCGCTGCCATCAGGTGGTTGAGCACAGGTGCCACACTGAAGCGTTTTTTTAACCTGAGAAAGGAAATAAGAGTTCATGGAGTCAAAAGGACAAGATGTGACACAGTTAAGAGACACTAAATGGCTCTGTGACCTAGCACTCTTGTTAACCTGAATACTTGTGTCAGCGATCTCAATGTGAAGCTGCAGGGCCATGGGAAGCTCATTTCCACACTATTTGACAAGGTAAAAGCTTTCCAGCGAAAACTTGGAACTGCTGCAGGGACAGCTCAAACAGGGAGATCTAACCCATTGATGGGCGCCACGTTTTACGTCACCTGCGTTCAGACAAGAATACATAAAAAAATTCAGAGAGGAATTCAACCACCGCTTCTCAGACTTCAGGGACCAGGGGAAGTCATTCAACCTCTACCAAAATCCTTTCTCATATGTCCCTGAGGAAGAGCCTGCAGAAATGCAGTTTGAGCTCATTGGCCTGCAGGAGGTAAGAGCAGCATATCGTGACAAGAATCTCATCGAGTTCTACAAAGGACTTTCCCCATCTACATACCCTGCACTTCGCCATAACGCTATCACAATGGTCTCTTTATTCGGAAGCACATACATTTGTGAGAAGACCTTCTCCACCATGGCCATCATCAAATCCAAGCTGAGATCCAGGCTGACAGATGGCCATCTACATGCTGTCCTTCGTATGGCAACGACCGAGATGGAGCCGAACATCAGAGGAATCGTGGCCAACCGAAAACAGCACCACAAATCCCATGCCAATAAAAAAAGGTATGTTGACCTAGTAACAAATATTCTGTGTGACTTAATGACAAGTGTACTGATGACAGGCAATGATAGATATTAATGATGGTGATGATGCTGACTTGTTTGGTAAGCTTCTATTTTAAAAGTCTCTCTCTCTTTCTTTCCCTCCCTCTGTGTGTGTGTGTGTGTGTGTGTGTGTGTGTGTGCGTGCGTGCGTGCGTGTCTGCAGATTTTCCTGTGGTGCTTTGGTAGCTGGAATTGCTCCTGAATAAGGTCCATGCTGATAAGACGGGAAGCAAGGCACACTGAGACTGCCTTTTTGTTCTAAAAATCTGTTGTTTTTATATATATTCTGAAATGGACTAAACACAGGACTGTTATATCCCAAATTTGACTGTAGAGGGCAGATTTTGTGTGCATTACATTGTTTCTCAAGGTTTTCTCAAGTTTTCCAGGTTTAGTCTCATTTATTAATTGAAATGTTGTAATTGCACATTACTGGATGCAGACCAATAAGTGTGAAGTGTAGAGATGCAACCTGGTCATTAAAATGATTACAAATGGGATTTTTTTCTGTTTAATTTTTTTTCCTTCGGTAGCCCTCAGTGCAATGTTGGGTTCTTAAATTGGCCCTCAGCTATCAAAACTTTGAGAAGCCCTGCTCTGTACTTTTTTGTGCTCTTTTCCTGTGAACAGCAAGAGATACATGCCAAATTACTGACTGCATAGAGGGAAGTGGTATTGCCATTGAATGGGTACTTAGTTATGTTGAAAATGGACATGGAAAGGCCAAAAATATGATAGTTATGTGAAAATGTTGTGAACATCTCCTTAAAAAACATCTCACCTTGTCTGTGACCTGGAAGAGCTGCAGGTAGGTGAAGAGCAGCTTAATATCTGACAGGCCAGCACAGGCCTGCTTACTCTGAGACATTTTGGGGTCTTGAAGGAGGCGCTCTGCTAAATCCATTCCACCTGCAACAGTAACAGTTTGCTGTTTACTCATCCAGCCGACACAGAACTATAGCAGCATTCAACAGGACACGTTTTTGTTTCCACCTGATGAATCGAAGTCCATTATTCTCTCTCTTTCAGCTCTGTTTTTGGTCTCCACAGAGAGACATATCTGTCTCTTTAGCTGCTAAATGCGCCACTGTGATCACCAGCTGCTCTCTGACTGTGTGTGTCTGCTCAGCAGGCAGAGCACTGTGGGTAGAAAACAGCTGCCTGCTGCTGCTGGAAACCAAAATGATGAGTGTGAAAGATGTGAGCTACACAACCAAAAAGAGGCTACAAAGCTCTGTGGAGCTGCAGAGTTTTTGATTTTTCTTTGTGTTCATCACTGTAAGGGGCTCCAAATGGATCTTATTTTCTCCATTAATTGATTTATTGTTTGAGATATAAAATATCAGAAAACAGGAAACAGTTGCTTTCAAAATTTCTGAAAGCCAAAATGTACTTCTTCACACTGTTTGTTTTTGCTCAGCCAACAGCTCAAAACCAAAAGGTATTTAAAACCACAGAATAATCACATTTAAAAAGCTTGAACCTGCTGCTGCTGACAGGACAGCCTGTGGTCAAGACAAGTCTAAAGCCTCATTTATTAGACTTCCCTCTGCACAAAAACCCTGCTAACACCAGCTCCAATTTCAGTCAGACTGACATGTTTACATGTATTAAAAAGTCCAGTTTTAGTCAGACTGACGCAATAATTCCACTTTTTCTTACATCATGTAAATGTACTTAATGCTTAAAGTTGCTTTTGCCAAGCCAGCCAAGCCTTTTCTTATTTTCCCAGACTATATCAGGATACAGAAGGACAGACCAGACTCAATGAAGCAACCTCTGTGGACAAAGACAGCATTAATGGAGTTTGGATTCTGACTAACTTAACACCAACATGCCACTGATGTCTCACATTATGAATTTGGGGAAAGCCTCACCCTGTAAACTGACGTACTCCCCGATCTGGTCTGCGGCCTCCTCGGACAAGCCCTTCTCATTCACCATCTCCTTCTTCACTTCCTCCCAGGGCATCTGGGTGTGGACGACAGGAAATGAGCAGATACGTCAAAGACAGATAGTGATGAATGACGGACAGAGGGTGAAAGAGACCAGGAGAGTGTAAAGAGTGCTTTCCATCACACTAACCATAACCAGCCGCTATCTTAACCCTTTAAAACCTGGAACGACATCAGTTTTCTTGTGCTGCATTCAGATGCTTTTTACATGCATTTAATTTAATATAATGCATTTAAACAAATTTATTTTGAGCACTTGGCTAAAAAGGCAATGAGCAACTTTGCAAGAAGTGTCCCAAAATTAGCAAGAAATTAAGAAAAAGTTGACAAAAAATAACCTGAAAATGTATTCTGAAAAAAGAAAGGACAGAGTGAGAGAGAAATTATTTAAAAATAAATAATACTAATAATAACAAATAAAAATATTAGGAAACTATTAATTATTACTATAATCATTATATAATTTTTATCAACTTTTTAAAACCTTATATTTTTATTTATATATATATATATATATATATATATATATATATATATATATATATATTTTTTTTTTTACCCTTTTTTACCTTTTTTCTTTTCTTTTCATTTTTTTAATTGCAAGATTTTAGGTAGTTGTTTTTTCATTCATAACTTGTAACTTCTTCCCGTTTTTGACAGTAATCAAGCCATTTTACTCTTTTAAAGGTTGTAGTGTAGCCTTCATAAAAACAGTTGACTTTCTAGAGCTACACATCCATTTAAGCCCTCTGTATATAAATACGCAGGTTTTCAGTATAGTGGGAAAAGCTCAGCATGTGCACAGCACTAAGTGTCCACACCTTGTCCAGTTTATCCACTGTTGAGCAGATGGTGCGGAACTTGTCATCTGGAACGCCACACACAGCAAACATCCCGTCGAGGATGCGTCTGTCATTGACCTGGACACAGAGGACGAGGTTACAGAGGACATGCCGACTAATCAAACTCTGCATCTGGAAATGTGGCTGTGTGACATCTCAAACCTTGATACGGAAGTCTCCAAGGTCCAGCTCACTGAGGATTTCATGGACAATCTTCAGACATTCGGCGTCTGGAATCATGCCGTCATACTGCCCCGCTATGTCAAAATCCTGAAACACACAGATTCATTGATTCAAGCAGAACAATTGGGACCGTTTCCAAGAGATCTAACGAATCAGCCGGTAACTCCATCCATGATCCCTGCAGGAGTGAACACGTGTTTGAAGATGACTCACACATTGGTAAAACTCTCGGTAGCGTCCGCGGGTCATGGCTGGGTTATCGCGGCGGTACACCTTGGCGATGTGGTACCGCTTGATGTTGGTTATCTTGTTCATGGCCAGGTAACGAGCAAACGGCACCTGAAAGAGGGCGGGTCAAGGACAACACAGTGCTTCCTGCTTTCATGGGGAGTTGAAATTTGGGAGTTAACATCGCAATGTTCTCAAATTTGTCCTGCAGACCCAGCGTGCTGTTTGGAATTCTCTTCTGTATTCTGTATGCCTGAGACTAATTCCCAAAGTCATCTAGAGAAAAAAAGGCTGGTAGCTTTGAGAATACCTCAGGCCTAATAATTAGACAAATCATTTTTTTGCTTGACACTCTTACCCATTTTTCCTTTTTCTTAATGTAATAGGCTAACAAGGCTATATCTACGTCCAGTCTGGCTTTCTGTTTTGTTTTTGTTTATATGTGGGTTGTGTGGTTTTGTTAGTGTCTTTGTACACCTTAAAACTTACTAAATAAATACATAAATAAAAGCCTAGTCCCAATTAAACACACAGTCCCTTTAATTAGCCCAGTGTGTCCACACATTTTGACAAATAAAGGCCTCAGTTAGAAGCCCGGTCTCGATACCATGCAGTTCATTTTTATAGAAGTTCTTTGGATGTATAAAACTGGGTTGCTGGTAAACTGCTGGAAATATGTTAGTTAGCTGCTTAGATTGCACATACGATATGTATGTGTTTCATCTTTTGTCAGTGTGGACATACTACACACATGGTTAGCTTAGTTAGCTTGGCTCTACAAATAAGTCATTCAGTTAATTCTACTGACTCCATGAGCACCAAAGAGGACAGTATTACCAGCATAGTAAACAAGAGAGACGCAAAATAAAACGAGTAGTAGATGTAAAAGACTACTTTAAAAAGCAAATGAAAAAATGTCCAGTGAACTATATTTATAATTTTCATAATTATATATTTTAGAATCTTTTACAGAATTCTAGTCATTTTTAAGATTTTTTTCCAGGTCATTTTTCACTTTTTATCTTTTTTTTTTTTTTTTTACTTAGTTTTTTTATTTTTTTATTTTTTTGTGTGCAAATTTTCAGGCAATTTTCTTGTACTCAATTTCATTTCTTCTGTTCAGTAGCATCTTCCTATGCTTTTGATTAAATAAATAAATAAATAAACAAAGCTTATTTGGTCTCACAAGGTTAAATTAACAATTTGACCATATTTCCTATCCCAAATATAAGCCAGTTTAGGTCAATGATTTAATCAAATAACATCCCAGGCTATTATAGGAAGTTTAACAGTATGTTACTATTTTATGATGAAAACTAAATAGAATAAAAATATAAAATGACTAAATAAAATAAAAAGTGAAAACCTGTTCAGGTTGATCTGCATTTATAGATTTAAAAAAACATAGCAGTGTTCATTTCATCACTAAAAATCTGATGCTGACATTCAGCCAGCTGATGGTCATTGATGTCTTTGAAGGATACAGTGAGGTCATATCTGAGGGACAGCAGCTCTCCTCCCTGGTCTTTGAGGTCATAGATGAGCTTGGAGTCTTCTCCGTACTTCCCTGTCAGTGTTTCCTACACACCACATGGACATCACAGAAAGTTTTAAAAACACACACATGCACTGCGTGGCAAATGTGTTAAACTGTGCTGTGAAAATGTACCTTCAGTTCAAAAACAGGTGTGTCGATGGTTTCTGCTCCGTGGCGTTTGAAGCAGCCAATGATGGTGTTGAAAACTTTCTCTCTGATGGCCATCTGCTTGGGGTTGTAGTCCCTCGTTCCCTGAAAGAGAGAGAAGTTTGCTATGTTTCAGTCTTACCGTCAAGAATTTTGAAATGTGCCAAAGACATATGTGCATTATGTGTGCATTCATCAGCAGACGAGTGCACTTAATAACCTGGCTAAGTGAATGTCAAAAAGTAGTTTCAAGAATGTATTATTCTGTAAAAAATAACGCTGCTTTTAAGTCTTAAGTCATGGGGCCATAATATATCAATGGAGATACACAACAATGAGATTTTTTAAGACTCTACTCTTTACGGCCCACACTTTAGTGGGTTTTCACTTGTTATGAACTTGTGATCTGTATCTGTGTGTTTACTGAAATAACATTAGACTGCAGGCATTCACATTAACATTCAGGATTAAAAACATTCTCCTTTTTGATTCAGCCACAATGTGACAGATAGATAGGTAGAGTTGGGAAAGTTGTCAACAAAAATGCTGCATTTGTCTACAGGTGACTCTGAGGGACCTTACTCTGAAGACTTGCAAGCAGGGCTTCCGACTCATTCATTCATTCATCGCGACCTGCCACAATTAAAACATCTGCCGCCATGCAGTGGCCCTGCGATAGTCTGGCAACCTGTCCAGGGTGTACCCCGCCTTCCGCTCCAGCCCCCCCCCCCGCGACCCTTACGAGGACAAGCGGTTACAGAAAATGACTTACTGACTGGCCGCCATGCAGTGATGTAATATTTTTAAAGCTGGACCGCTCATATGGAGCACTATTGGAACATATATATGCTGTTTTCTTATAGCCCTGCACCTACGTGATGTGCATATAACCTTCCTCTTTCAGCACCAAAAAAAAAAACCCAAATACATTTGAAAAACTCAACAGCGATGTCTTCTTCTAAAAATAATGACCTGGTTACTCAAGATAATGCACAGACCTTTTTGTATCATGTAGGAACTATTTTCTTTCTTCCAAACTACACCCACCAACTGCATACCAAACTGCACTAAATGAAGTGCGCATGTTGTTGAGTTTTTCATTCATACACTGGAGAGAAGGCAGACATCTCTATAGCCAATATCTCCAGCGCTCAAAACAATCTAGACTGATAAACAGCACTACAGGTAAAGGGAATTTTTTTCTCTAAAAATCTAGGATGAACTGTCACTATAACCACCAGGCAACCTTGCTGTCCATAGCTTTCTGACAGGCACATTGAGATAGCAGGAGGGAGTGGAGTTAGATGGCCACTCAACATGTTTCTTAGGTATGTGTCAAAAATGTATGAATGTAATAATTCTTGTCCAAATAGGACAAGAAACACATGGACTTACTAACACAGAATCCTTTTAATATTCTACTGTAACACTACAACGCTCTGTTATATTCAGATCTGCTGCTCTGTGGTCTTACCTTTGCCGTCTTAAGAACAAACTGATGTTTGCCATCATCTCCTCCTATCTGAGCCTTCAGCTCCAACAGTTTGGCAACCTCCTCATCAATCTGCAACACAAACAAACAAACACACACCAGAAGATGATAAACTTTAGTGAACACTTACTGGAGAGGTTTTTCTTCTTACGTGTCATACTGCATTGGTCGACATCAATGAGAAACTTGAAAAAACACATCTTAAAAAGGCCCTACCTGAGCCACAGTGATCCCAGTGTGAGAATGCAGAGATCGGACGCGTGTGGCAGTCCGAAAGCCCACCAGACCAGAGCAGGCACGAATACAAAACATGCCCAGCATGTTCATCAAAAAGCAGGGACAAAATAACAAAAAAAAAAATCCAGAAATTGGACAGGCAAAAGTTCAGGAGTGCATCATGGGTACAGCAACGTCCATTGGTATTGCACAGGGCCAGCCACAGCAGCCAATCACAGTGGTCAGTAGAAGTCCAACGAGGAAGTGAGTTTAGCAGTGATGTCAAGGGGGGTTGGATTCGCCAGAGACGGTGAGGTAGATGATGGTGATGATGAAGGGTGAGGCATCAAGGGACCGTCAGGCAGGAAGAACAGGAGAAAAGTGGTAAGCAACCCTAGCACTAGGGGAGGGCAGGGCATCATCATCATCACAGCGTGGAGGATAGAACATGAGATCACATGAAACCAAGTCAATCAAAGAAGCCAGCCCAATGAAGCGCGCACACGCACACACACACACACACACACGCATGCATGCGCACGCGCGCACACACACACACACACACACACAGACTCCTGCTCAGACCATAGTATCAAATCTATGTGTCAGAGGCATTTAAACTCCCCAAAGCCAATGGTGAAATCCTCAGTAGGGTTGCAGCAATATCGCAGTTTCAAGATACAGTATATCAAAGAAAAACTGACTGTTATCATACCGTGTTATCTACAGTACTGTTATCTACAGTACTGAAAAAAAAATGCAATCCGAAGGAGAATCTTTTTTTGCACATCTCCATTCTCCCTTGGTTGTCTTTTTACACATAGTTCCATTGAAAAAAGTCAAAATTTAAAAATATAATAGTGTTTGTTTAACCAAAAAAATCCTTTGTTTTTAGGCTAATTATAGCTAATAATAATAATAACATTTGCATACAACTGGATACTATGGTACCATAAAACTCTGTTTTTTTCTGAGGTTATGTTACTGTGAAAATCCCATACTGTAGCAACCCTAGTCCTAGGGGTTAAAGACAAGTTTTACTGTCTCTCAGTCCCTGACATAACAGCAGAGAATAAAGGAAACAGGATGAAAACAGAAGAGAGACTAATTAACCCTGCTTTCTGTTAATAACTGGCACATACACGGATCAGTCACAACACTTAAACCACTGACAGGTGAAATGAATAACATTGATCATTTCATTACAATTAGGGATGCATGATAACATCAGCACAACATTGGTGTAGGCAGCTATTGGCTTTAAAATGAAATATTAGAATCGGCCAACATGCTGATTGCTGCTGATATCACAACAAAAAAAATGTTTTTTAATTGCCACAGTGAAGGTGTGTTGAATAATTTTCCTCATTTTAAACAATGTATACATTTCACACAGAAAAGCACTGCATTTTATGTCTCCATCTGCTGATGGGCCATCATGATAAGAGTATAGGTAATATGATGTTGATTCATAACAGACCACAGAAAACAGAACAGCAAAGAGGCACCTGGAGACACCTGGTTAGTCACTTTCAGTTGTCAACAAGCTCCTTTAAATTTCCACTGACACCTCACTGCGTTAATAAGACTAGTTATTGCATCAGCTAACCTCCTTACACATTTTCTGATAAACACGCTCAATATTTTAATGCAATCTGGCCGAGTTGTCTACAAACGTCAATTTACAAATCAAATGAACCAACGCCGTATCTGTTTTTAGTCAGTTGGCTACTTTTCTGTCATTTCCGTATAGCTATACTAGCACTAGCTAGCTGAGAGTGGTTAGCTGACGGGCTGGTTAGCCGTTGAAGCAACTCAAATGCTAGCTGTTAGCCGGTTCGGCTAGAATGAAAATACTTTTACAAGCAGGACTTTTCTGTGTAATATGTGCATATTTTGGCAGCTGGTGTAATAATAGACCAAACAGCCAGCTAGTGACCCCGGTGAACGTAGCTAGCTGTTATGACGTTTTTACACTTTGCCAAATATCATTCAAAATTAGAGCAATTTCGGGTCGACTAACTTATCACGGAGCACATATGCACCGTAGACTATAATGAGTGACGTTTTCTATATAAATAAAGCCTTCCAGTTAATTCGGCATACATATGACAGAAAAAGATGTGCATATAGTAGGGATAATGTGTACCGAATAAAGCAGTGACTCATTCAATATCAAACAGCAGTGGGTGAGCTGTGGGTAACACGATGTAGTGTTACCGCAGTAATATGACAGAAAGTTAAACGGTTGATTTAGACATTTCCAGTCAACTACGCAGTATGAATGAAGTTCTTCTAATATTGAGTGTAATTTTATCGGGGCTGGCTAGTTAGCAACGCTGTTCTGTTAAATGCCAAACTGACATGCTGTTCACCACATGTTTAAAAAACTGCCTAAGCATCAGTAGCAGCATTAGCTCCGTGCTAACTGTGAGTACTGACCTGCTCTTTGCTCGCCTTCTCTGACTTTAACTTCCGAACGACTTCACCTTGGACTTTAATAGCCTCTTGTATCTGTGCCTTGTCTGCCATGGCTTTGCATTAATGTACAGCACCGCTAAACTACGTTCACCCCCGGTGTTCCTGTAGCAATCAAAACTGGGAAGGCGTACAGCGGATACGGAAACACGTTATACTGCCTGTTGATATTTTCTAAGTAAAATACTTCCTGGAGAAAGTAAAGGAAAATAATACTCTTTCGGATTTTATTTGGAGAAGGTGTTTAGCAGTATTTTCAGTAAAGATAAGCAGGGAGAGTCTACCATTCTCTGGACTGCAAAATTGGAAACAGGGGAGGCACTCTAAATAATATTTGAGGCACTGGGGAGGTTGTGTTTTTGAGTTAGCTCCAGGAAGAGACAACATTAAATGGCCATTTTGTATTCCTTTAAATACCCTCTTAACCTTAGGATTTCATTTTCAAGTCTGACTGAAGTTTTGAACAATCTAGAGCCATGCAAAGTCACTGATATTATTCTGGACACTGCTGCCACTGCAGTGTATGCAATGGTTTATTTTGCTTGCTGTAATTTATGTATTATGGTGGCCCTGTGGGACAAAACACTATACCATTTCAGAAAACACTATAACATTTCAGAAAACACCAAATTTCCCCAAACACTTCAACATTACCCAAAACAAAACATTTCAGAAAACAAAATAACATTTCCTAAAACACAGTGCAGACAGCAGTAGTAGTATAAATGTTATTTTGTTTTCTGAAATGTGGTAGTGTTTGGGGAAATGTAGTGTTTTGGGAAATTTTTTTTTAGTTTCTGAAATGTTGCAGTATTTTTGGAAATGTTATTTTGTTTTCTAAAATGTTTTCTGAAATAATGTTTTGACCCTCAGGGCCACCGTAGTGTGTAAGTGTGTGTGTAATACATTTTGTTGTTTTATGTGTGGTTGTCATGCTCTGTACTCTGCTAAGGTGCACACAACTGGTGTGATAATGCCATTTTTAAGGAGAATTTGCAATTTACTGAAGAAATCAGCTGTTTGTTTTGTGATAACACCCTCCACACTTTTTGCTTGTGGCATTGGCTCCATATCTCTATTCGGTGTGAATATATAAAAAAAATATGGCCGGAGGGAGGGTCATGTATTCCCCCCATTAAGGCCATGATTAAAAAATAAAGAAAGAAAGAAAGTCACATCCCCGCCCCTCACCTCCTGCATTTTATGCATAAAATATATTTTACAATTCTTAAGATGCCAAAGTTTGTAGTGTTGCCAGCGTAGGGAATTCGGTGTTTAAATAAACTCATATCTCATTGTACAGAATCTACACATAAAGGACTTTAAACTCTTCATACAAACAAACATCTTCCTGTTTAAACAGTGACCAAAGTAAGTCTATAACCAAAGTCCACTTCCACTGAGTGAACAGAGACCTGTCACCAGCATGTCTGTGAGTATCACCAGCTTGCTTTATTTCACAGCTAAATAGACACTATGGACAATAAAGAATGTCACATTATGGATGATGAAAAGGAACAACTGCAGGAGGCGGTAACAGTGCATTGCATGATGGACTTTGAACTTCAGAGCAGTTTCATTTGTGCTTTTTGATACACATCTGTGGTATGACAAGCGTTAGGAATTTCCTGTGAATGAAAGTGGTCAAAATAAAACATTGGTGGTTTGCTGTAACCACTAATATACCGGGGCACTCTTGAAACACATACCCGAATGGCTTCCTGTATTCTAAATTAGGCTTTATGTTTTTATTTCATGTTATAATTTAAAAAGATGTCACTCACAGTAATGGACCCACAGAGAGTTATCTCTGCATCTCCCCTCAGCTATATGAAGCATTTTAGCATCTTTCAGCCCATTGCTTTTAACCACCTTACATTCATTATAAAGAGACTGTATGCCAAAACATTTGGCATATTAACTTTGTACCAGGTACAAGGAGCAAGAAATGTATTTTTTTGGGGGGGGGGGGGTTAATCTACCTTGTACTTTGTTATAATTTTTTTCAACTTCTCCAACCATATTGTACAGATGGTTCTTTAAGTGTTGGTATCCAGCACCAACATGCCTATTAAGTTTTTATGACACCCCCATACCAGAGATAATCCTGACTCAAGGCATTATTATTTGGGGTTGTCTGTTCTTCCATTCACCCCACTCTTTTAAATGCAATATCTCAAGAACACCTGTAGGGAATTTCTTCAAATTTAGTAAAACATCCACTTGAAATGAATAATCTACAAAATCAATGTTAGGGCTCAAAGCTCAAATGTAAAGATTACTGTGACCTCACATCTCTATCTCATGAATGCAAAATCTCAGGAACATCTGTAAGGAAGTTCTTCAAATTTGGCACAAATGTCCACTTGGAAAAACTGATTACGTTTTGGTGGTCAAAGGTCAACGTCATCATGATTTTGCAACCATGCCCTTCTCATGAACGGGATATCTCAAGAACACCTTTAGGGAATTTCTTCAGATTTGGCACAAATGTCCAATTTGAGTCAGAGATGAACTGATAGAAATTTGGTGGTCAAAGGTGAAAGGTCAAAGTCAGTATGATTGCATTCACTGCATTCTTTTGAATGTGGCATCCTAAGAACACCTTAATGGTATTTCTTCAGATTTGACACAAACATCCATTATGACTCAAGAATGGACTGAATTTGGTGGTCAAAGGTCAGGGTCATTGTGACCATGCATGTTTTTTAAGAACACTTTGAGGAAATTTCTACAAATTTTGCAAAAAATGTCCAGTTTGGTTGTCAAAAGTCAAAGGTCAAGGTCACGTGATCTCAAAAGATATTGTTTTTGGCCATAACTTAAGAATTCATATACTAATTATGATATTTTATATCCAAAACGTCAAAAGGTCAACTTCCCTGTGACATCATTATGTAATGCAAAAACACTTTTCTGGCTATTACTTAGCACAATAAGTCAGGAAGAGGAGACATTTGACCAGATATTGAATTGGTGACACTAATCTTGGGTGTCAAGCTTGAAACTTTGCTGAGGGTAGAGATCTGAGCCATCAATTTGTGATGTGAGTGAAACAGCCATCTTTTCATAGACACAGATGTAAAAAGTAACTGCAACTTGATGGGTTCACGCAAGCTGTTATTCTAGTTCATAATGAATCTGTATTTGTAAGTGATGCCCCCTAAAGTTAGCTCCTTTTTGCAAATATGGAGACTGATCAACCAACGTGATACACACTCTGATATGCTGACCCTCTTTGTCGGCAGGGTCCAGTCAGGATGGAGCTGTCCCCCCCCCCATCAGGTCTAGAAACAGAATATAAGACTCTTTTCACCACAGAGTGCCTCCTCTTGCTCCACGAGCTGATCTCCACCTTTGATGAGGAGGTGGATCAGGTAAGGCAACAGAAAAAGCATTTTTTATGTGATGCATGGAAGACTTGTTTAACTTAGCATGAGGCATCTTCTACACTCTATCCAGGTCCTGCGGTTACGAGTGTCCAGAAAGGCCCATTTGGACCTTTCAGGTGACCTGCCAAACTTTCTGGAAAGTACCGCACATATCAGGAGAGACCCAGCCTGGAGGGTGCTCCCCGTCCCCCCGAGGCTCCAGAGAAGACACGTGGATATCGGGGACCTGGCTCCCTGCGATACCCAGCGCTTCATTAAAGCTCTCCAGTCACCAGCACAAGGAATACAGGTACCACCTCTGTCATTTACCTGTAATCAGCACTGTAACTGTGTATTGTAATACATGTTCTCATCCCCAATTCATCAAATACAACAGTTTAGTCAGTGTACCTGTGCTTCAAACTATAATGCTCTACATACTGTTAACCCTTAGGGCCTGCTTTAATATTACACACACTGGTTTCACTCTGCGCACAAAATGTGCTTTTCAAAATCAAACACAAAAAAAATATTATCCATTAATATTATCTTCTACATTCATTGAGTTAATTTTTAACCAACATCAGTCCTTTTCATACATATCAATTAATTTAATTAATTTTAATCAAATTAATTTTCATAACTTTAACCCTTTAAATGCCAGGTTTTTGTCCTGATTCCTCTATTCCAAGATATTTTTTTTATTCATTTATTTTTGTGATGATCAGAGCTTGGGATATGTCAATGATTTGAGGTAACATTAATTGTGACAGTGCTCCGAGTGAAAGTAACATGTATTTTCTCCATATGCCAAATATGGTAAAAAAAATAAATAAAAAAAAAAAAGTAAAAACTACAATTCCCAAGCCAAAAGGCCAAAATGACACCCAGCAATAATACAATGAATGTTTTTATGCTTTGATGGCTGAGGGACCAAAAATTGCATTTGAATGGGTTTCCATGGTGCATTTTTTTGTACTTAACAGAATTAATGTAACAATTTTGTTTATACAGTCTATTTATTAGCTAGAAATTCCAAGATTAAACAAAATACAGACTTGCCTAAATGTATGCCATATGCATGAACACAGACAAAATTATCCAAATATGAAGAATGAAAAGTGTGTAAAATGCATCAAATAGTTTTTAGCAGTTTTTTCTTCAGCAGGAATTTGACTACAATCATAACATTAGGAAATATAAAAGCTAAATTAATGTTCATGTATTTCAATGTTTTTTTTCACTTTTGAACTGTTATTAATTTATCAGCAAAACGTTAATTCGTCCAGTATTTTCTGTGTTTTATGATAACGCTCAGCTGAAATTCTCTCTTCGCTTTCAGGTGGACTTTGATGATGGGAACTGCCCCACATATTATAACCAGGTCAAAGGCATTTATAATGTTTTTAAGGCGGTTCACAACCACTTCCCCAGTAAGTGGTGTACTTTATATTGCTACCCATGCTGGCTGAGCCAGGGTAGCAAGTATGAAATGTTCACAGATACTTGTGTGGTTGCACATATGTGACAAATGAGTTAACAGTGATGCACCAAACCACTCATCCACCTCCCCCCATATGTTCACAGGTGTTCCGCACATCTCTCGGGCTCCAGTGCTGATGCTTCGTCCTCGCGCCTGGAACATAGTGGAGCACAACCTGATGGTAGTATAACATCTGAGCTTCATCACTTTATTTAGTCAGTGCAGATCTGAAGTGGCCAAATGTTAATTAACACTAACTAGTTTGATTTTGAAAATTAAATAAAACTGTATTATATTTTGTTAACCCTTTAACACCTGGACCATCATCAGTTTTCTTTCCTTTAACAAGCATTAAAACCGCTGAAAAAAAAAGGTTTCTTGGGGGAAAAAAAGAGCAGTGAGCAACTTGGCATAAGGTACACAACTGCAAGAAATTAGGAAAAGACAAGAAATTAGTCAGTCATTTCCTGTAACCGCTTGTCCTAGTAAGGGTCGCGGGGGGGCTGGAGCCAATCTCAGCTGTCATTGTGCGGAAGGCGGGGTACACCCTGGACAGGTCGCCAGACTATCTCAGGGCTGACACATATAGACAGACAACCATACACGCTCACAGTCACACCTAAGGGCAATTTAGGGTCACCAATCAACCTGAGCTGCATGTCTTTGGACTGTGGGAGGAAGCCGGAGACCCCGGAGAGAACCCACGCAGACACGGGGAGAACATGCAAACTTCGCACAGAAGGGCCCCCGCCCATGAACCGAACCCCGTTCCAACCGGGTTTCGAACCAGGGACCCTCTTGCTGTGAGGCAACTATGCCACGACGCCACCGTGCTGCCTGAGATGAAATTATTAGAAGTGTATTTAACAAAAATAGGGTAAATTTTCCAAACATACAATATTATAATATATTATAATATTTACATCTTCAAAAATGTGTCACAGAAATATGTACACTTAAGTCATTGCTTTTTATTTTAACAAACAAGAAAACAACTAAACAAAAAACCCCAAAACAAAACAAAAAAACCCCCGATTTGCTCAGGTTTTGTGGGATTTGAAGTCACAGTGTGTGGGGCCTGGAAACGTGACTTTGGCGACTCCTGGTGGTAGCATAAAAAAGACAGTGTTAGAAAACACTTTTCTCGTTCTTCTGTCAGAATAATGTGAAAGAGGATATAACCTCATAAAAACTGACAGAGGGTCATTTCTAAAGTTGCGCTGATTTCTTAAACGTAGCACTGGAATTATACTATAATTAAAAAAACCTGTCTCATTTCATATGCTGATTATAGTATTTTCACACAAAATATGTGAACATTTTACAACTTTTTAGCCAATAAAATAATACAGGGTTCAGCAATTCTCTCAATATTTTTATCTGTGGTCATGTAGAGTGGCTTTGAAAGAATGTTCAAAATTATGTTAGAAAAGGAATTTAATAAATATAATTTTTAATTTTTGTTTTGGTTTCTGTAGGACATGTTCTAAGGCTGGAGAAGATTTGTTGGGGGAACTCTTAATATCAGCATTTTTTTTTAAGATTTGGCCACAGCACTGGCTTTTGGTTAAAAATACCAAACTTTATTGGTTCTAACTGCCCAAATGTGATGACTTACTGTTTTTCCATTTTTATATTTGTATGTATGTATAATAAATACTATTAGATTATTGAGTTTCTGTGAGGTTTAAGCCTTAATGCCTGCCTAAGCTCCACCTGGCATAGATAACCACAGAAGTCGCAATACAACTTAGATTAATTGAAATGATAATTGCTGAAATATGTTAGGGTTGAAAACCTCAAGAAAAAAGAAAAACAAAATCATGTTAGTTAATTCAGCCAACAAATTCATTCATGAACAATACAAATCATGTTAGCAACATCAACCAATCTATGTCTTAAATAAAATCGCTGGTGTCAATCAAATTTTTAAATATATGTTTTATTTCAAATAATATTTTAGTTCATGGCTTAACACAGACAAAATAAGCACGTTTTTCAAAATCACTCTGAGATGCGTATTTGTCATTGTTTATGGGCTAAATTAGTAGGCTCTATGAGTAATTGAAAGACAATAATCCATACATACAGAAGACGTCATATGTGTTGTTTTTCAGGTGGAGGGGAAGGAAGCTCCTGGTCCTCTCTTTGACTTTGGACTCCTCATGTTTCACTGTGGGAAGACACTTTTTGAAAACAAGAGTGGACCCTTTTTCTACCTTTCAAAAGTAACACACACAAACACACACACACACACACACACACACACACACACACACAGATTTGTCATATGAAAACAGTCAATATGAGGCTCTAATGTTCCTCCTTGTTTTCCAGGTGGAGAGCTTCATGGAGGCCAGACTGTGGAACAACATATTTGTTTGGACACAACACAAGGTCTGTGTGTGTGTGTGTGTGTGTGTGTGTGTGTGTATGTATACAGAATAATGTACAGTGTAGATATGTTTCACTTTCAGTTAATTTTTAAATAGTAAGCTTTTACAAAAAATTGTGTTTTGGATGTATTCAGCACACGACTGGATAAATGAGACTTATGTTAGACTACATGAGTTGCGTGAGAAATTGTTGTTTTGACATGTAGGTTTGCCATTGTTAAATGTGGCCCGCGTTCATTAAGTATTTTCTCTGTTTTGGATTCTTCGTCACTGGAGGCATGTGAGAAAATCATGAATTAAACGTGACACGAGGGGAGTCATTAATACATGTGGTCATTTATCAGTCATCTATTTAAACCTGATCGTTTTGATATTACATCAGATTTGATTGGTTTGAAATGAGCAGGTAAAGTAGACTTTGTTGTTGTGAATGATGATACTGGCTGCCAGGAGACAGGTTTAGGCTCAGTTTACAGTCAACAGAGTCATGTAGTTTTGAAGACAGCTCAGAATATTTCTCTGTGAACTGAAAATGATGAGAAAATGGAGTGAAAACATAAATGCCAATTTTTGGACACCATCTTTCAGGGAGTGTCAGTTAGGCTGCCACTGCTGACTGTGTTTTAGCTTATTGTTGTTGTTGGCAGCGTAGGTTGAGTGGTGTATTATGGCCACTGTTAAGGAAAAAAAAACCAAAAAAAACAAAACTAAGATTAGATTAGATTTAATAATATTTCAAAAATCGGGTTATACTATTAAGAAAAAAATACATGCCGGGATGAAGGAAACAGAAGAGAGCATTCTGTCAGCTGAGAGATAAGAATGGCCTGAAGTTAAAAGTTTTACCAATAACTCTGATATTAATGAAGGAAATAACATGATGTTTGAGTCACATAATCAGACTTGCTGTAAGCCAGCGACTACTTTCAGGCAGAAAGAGGCACAACTTCATGGCATGACAAAAAAAAAAAAGCGTGTTGGGATTTACGAGTGCCATTTTATTTCTATGGTAGACAAATCAAATCCAACATTGACTCTCGAAAGAGCCAGTGCGTTGGCACACAGGAGAAGTCTGTAACCTCACCGCTAGATATCACTAAATTCTTCACACTGGATCTTCAGTGTGTCACTTACAGCATTTCAGCTGGAGATTTTCGTATTGCAGGTTTACTGTTAAATCTTACTTTGCATTTTTAAATTGCCATTTCATGAACTCAGATCAGAATTTTAATTCTTTTTATTTTCATTTCTTTTAAACATTCATGAATACCCTGATTTTTGCCAGTCGTAGTTTAAAAACAATGTATGAAATGGTCCTTTATATGTAGTTGTATCTAACTGATTTTGTGTGCGTGTGTAGTTGGGCCTTCCACTGGGCAGCATCAAGGCGACGGTGCTGATTGAAAATGTATTAGCAGCATTTGAAATGGAGGAGATTCTCTACGAGCTGCGGGAGCATTCAGCAGGACTCAACTGTGGCATCTGGGATTATTCAGCCTCCTTCGTCAATAAGTTTGGTGAGCCGCAGCCTCTGAATTTAAGCCCCTGATAACCCGTGAAACCCAGTGTTTTTCACCAAGCCTCTGAAACCAATCATTGCTTCTCAGGTTAAGTCAGGCGCCAAATAACAATTAGGTTTAACCCTTTGAAACCCGTTTTTTTTTTTAAATCTTTACTCCTTTAATAAACATGCAGAGAAGGCAATGAGCAATTTGAGCATAAATGACTCAAAACTTGGCAAGAAATTAGTAAAGAGTATAACGAAATGACTTGAAAAATTAGTAAATAAATAAATTAAAAAATAACCTGAAAAAAAGTGTTAAGAAATTATAAGAATTCTGTAAAATAATTTCAAGTAAATGATAATTTGTTAGAAATATTTTTTTTCCCCTAGCTACGATTGTCTTTTTGACATTTCTTACCAAGTTCTTTATTATCTTTTTTCCCATGTTTTTGAAAGAAATCACACCAATCTGCTCTAGGTTCAAATAATTTTTATTCTCATGAAAGGCATCTGAAGGCAACACAAGACAAATGATGTGGCTCCAGGTTTCAAAGCGTTAATAAAACTGATTTATTATTATTAATAACTTTTTACAATGAACAGATTATAAACAAATTTTGTGGTAAAAAAAGCTTTGTCTTTGTCACTTTGAAGTCAAGAGATCATGTTTTGTGTTCCTCCTCCAGGTCACCGCCAGGCCTTCCTGCTGCCGGACCGCAGTAAATATGTGAACATGGAGAAGCGTTTTCTACGCAGCTACATGGACCTGCTGGTTCAGACGTGTCACCGGAGAGGGGCCCTGGCCACAGGAGGCATGGCAGCCCTGCTGCTGCCTCAGGAGCCAATCAGTGACTCCCACAGGACAGTGTTGGCTACTGTGACCAGGTAGGAACTCCACTGTACATGTGTAAAGTGTTGGAGTGTAGAAAATGTGAACTTACTGACGGATTCACTGTGGTTGTGCTTTCTTTCAAATTTCACGAATCACGAATTTGTGTGTGAACTGTTTGTAGAAGGAAATTTACGTGTTTTCTGCCATTCATCAACATGTTAGTAGCTCCAATCTTTTCGTAGGCGTAGGTACTAACAAAATCGACACCTGCCTCTGACTGCTTGCATCACTTATGTAAATAAGGAATGCAAATAAATATTACTTGGCGTTATTAGAAATTACAATTTTAATTCATATTGTGCTCTGTTATGTTCAGTTTTGGTCCCGAGTCTGATTAAAAACCCAAATCTGTTCTGTAAAAATAAGCCTCTCTTATATTCACACCCTTACACAATTATACCTGCAGTATAATCTACACATAACCACTTTTTGATAAGGGCTGTGTGAGTGAGTGAGTGTAAGTGTGAGTTAAAATTTGAAATTCACACACGCACACACACACACACACACAATTTAACATCTAATAGTGTAATACAATACAGCAACATATCAGTCGTAGCGTGTATTCGACTGCAGAATGAGTGCTTTAAATATTGGTTCTTTAGCTACATTTTTAGCTCGTAATATGACTCAACATTTAGTAAGATGCAGGACTTTTATTTGTAATGGAGTAATTTGACATTATTGTATTGGTACTTTTACTTAACCTCTTGAAACCTGAGCACATTAGTTTGAGTTATTTCAGAGACATGGGACAATGAGCAGCACTGCCTGAATGCAGCACAGTGCGACTGATGTCAATCCAGGTTCTGAATACGCCTTCCACCACTGCACACAGCAGAGCAAAAACTCAATGAAAAGCAGAGGACTTTGAGGACAAAATGTCTTTGCCCAGCTGATGTCCATCACACTTAAACTGGTGTTGGAAGGTCCAACTGAAAAGCTCCTTCTCTGCTAACAACCTTTATGACATAAAGGATGTCATTAATCACAAGAATCCTGAGTTATTGCTACGACATGCTAATGAACCACATAGAATACAGTATCATCAGTGTATACACTCACTGGTAATGTCTACATTTTTAACCTTAAAAATGTTGACAGCTCTATCTCTGTTTCCTCCCACCTGTCAGACTGAAGTTGCTGGAGATCAACGCAGGTGTGGATGGTTTCATGGTTTATGATCTGAGCTTGATTAAGCCCATGCAGAAAGTAAGCACCGCACCATGAGCCATACAAAGCTTTCTATACATACAGAGTGGCTAACAATGATAATTCATGGTCATTCTTCACGTCTTCCAGCTCTTCAAGCTCCACACTGAAGGTGATAACCAGCTTCACCAGCTTCGAAATGATGTCACTGTGACTCCTGATGACCTGCTGTCCATGCCTTCAGTAAGTTGTTCCAGAATCTAAAGGACACACCCTGTAAAGCTGTAACATTTTAACATTACTGTATAACTCATTCAGATTCAGCCATTGGTTGCAAATCCATCTATTTTCATTTAGACTGAAACAAATACCCTCTTCTGGCCTTTGTGTCGCAATTTTCAGATTTAGTAGGAATTTGTTTTAATTACTGCAGATATTTTTGTGAGGGAATAACACATTTCTAACTCATGGGTAACAAGTAAAATGGAAAACCACTGTTAGTTTTCATAGGTACAAAATTAAACTTTGTATTTAAATCCAAGACAGAGGAGGAGTTGTTGAGTAATAGGTTAGTTCATAGCCAGTATTAATATAGTACCTAGTCAGTCATAGCACATAGTCAGGTTTTGTTTCCCCATGAGCCTCCAGAAGAGCTTCAGTGCTCCTAATCATAGAATCTCCAACTCAATTGAACTCTACTGCAGGAATGAATACAATCATTCAAACATATCTTCCCTCAATTGTTGTTTAGATTTATTTTGTTGATTAAAGAATGTGACAAAGCATGAGAGGGTTGAACATGTAATTCTGACCTTGACAGCTTTATGTAACAGAACTGGACATACTGTATGAGTCTTTAATAATAAAGTATATTTTGATGTATTTTTCCTCAGGGAGGAGTCACCCTTTATGGTTTGAAGTACAACATCGCAGTTGGTGTCCTCTTTATTAATGCTTGGCTCTCAGGTATGTGCACTTACAAGTTATTGTTCTCCTTGTGTTAAAGGGCAGATGGTATTAACATTTAGTGAACAGATTATTAAAATCAAGCTCTATTTTTCAGCTAAAGGACACTTTTTCTACAGAGGACAGGTGGAAGATTCAGCCACAGCAGAGATTTCCAGATCACAGGTAAGTTTAGGATTATGCAATCCAACTTCGGCTCCCATCCCCGTGGGGCTTAATTCACTGCAAATACAAACTCAAAAGCAAAGAGTGTATGTCTCCAAATCTCTAAACATTGATATTATTATGACTACAAAATGTTTTCATGTCTGTAGCTTGTAACATTACGTCACATCCCTCTCACAGAAATGTAAAAAATAAGGGGAAAATGTACCTTTTTGATGTTTAGAGTTTTTTTTTTTTGTTAAACAGCATTGTAAAGCTACGATGAAGGATTTGGGCCATGTTAAAGCGAAAAAAAGTTCGATTTCAAAAACTCATAAAATTATGAGAACAAAGTCACAATTTTGAGAATAATATTGTAATATTATGAGAGAATGAAGTCATTGTTTTACAAGAAAAAGGATGTAATTTATGACAATAAAGTCGTAATATTAAACACAGGTCAACAGGTTGACTGTGTCGGATAGCACAACACCTGCGACAGTGGTTGCCAAGGAGGCTGCCTGTGCACCATAACATAATATCCCCGTTCTCGTAAAAATATGACTTTATTCTTGTAAAATTACAACCTTATTCTCTTTAAATTATAATTTTTTTTCTCGAACAGTCACAACTGTTATAATAATAAGTGTATATTAGTAATATTAATTTATTCTCATAAAATTACGACTTTTTCTCGAGTGAAACTACGACTTTATTTGAGTAATATTCTGCCTTTTTGCTCAGCTTTATTCTTGAAGTCTGAAAAAAACCAAAACAAAACAAGAACTTTCCTCAATGTGGTCCTAAAACTCTGTTGTATAAAGCCATGTTGACTGTGAGAACTATATAACCTGACATAATACTATGTGTGTGTATGTGTGTGTTGTTAGGTGTGGCAGTGGATCCGTCATCAGACTAAGCTGGAAGACGACAGCAGGATGGTGAGCAGGTGGCTGGTGACTGACCTCACCAAGAAGGTGATGATGGAGCTCATGGTGCACTGTCACTCTGTCCGGTAAGCAGACGCTCCTTAAGGACGCCTTTTGAGTGATAAGGACACTATCCATAACATGTATGACGTAAAATCGAGTAAAAAGTATTTTTTGTCTTTCCTGTTGGCAATAGGCGTCTGTAGTTATTTATGTCCATGGAGAACATTCTGTGGTTCTGTGCTATGGCTCAGTGTTACGGTCTGTCTGTCTGTCTGTCTTCTTCAGGGCTAAACAGAGGTTACAAACCGCAGCGGACATGTTCCTGGAGGTGGTCCTAAAGAGGGATTTCCCAGAGTTCATTACCACCTACTTGAATCAGGACCACACCTTTCTCAGCTCACAGAGCACTGAACAGGTGGATGCTGTGGACACAGACATGCCCCTGTCCAAACTGTGAGCTGCAACACTGCTTCCTGTTCTCACCTCAACACTATCTTTACATAGAAACACACTTTGAAGACTTAAAAAATTGCTATGGACATTATTTGTTAGCTATTTTATAGCCATAATCAGTCAGTTAAAGAAAAGATCAAATGATATTGAAAATAGTAATTACTGGCAAAATGTCGTTCAACAGCTTAAATGGTAACAGATTAAAGTATCATGATAGGGTATAAAAGGGCGTCCTCAAAAGGCTTAGTTGTTGTGTGAAAAACTGTATGGACAAATAGTCCAACAGTTTCAAACAACTTTTCTCAATACACATTTACAAATAATTTAAGATATCACCATCTACAATCTGTAATATCATCACAAAGAGAAAGGAGGAGAAAACTGCATGTACGGGGTAAAGCTTAAAAACAATATTGAATGCCCGTGACCTTTGACCCCCTCGGACTGTACCGCATTAAAAACCAGGATGATTGTATTAAGTATTTTACATGGGCTTAGGAACCCTTCGGAAAAATAATTGTCAGTATAATAGTTTGGACAATCCCAGTATACAGGTTTTGGAGCAACATATGCTGCCATCCAGATGTTTTTAAGTGACATCTCTGCTTAATCCAGCAAGACAATGCCTAACCCCACTCTGCATTTGTTACAACAGAGTGGCTCCATAGTAAAAGAGTGCAGGTACTAGACTGACCTGTCTAAAAAAATGTGTGGTGCATTATGAAGCACAAAACAAGATAACCAAGATCCTGGTCTGCCAAGCAACTTCAGTGATATATATCAAGCCAGAACTCACTTTCAAAACTTCAGTTATTAGTGTCCTCATTTCCCAAATGCTTACTGAGTGTTGTTAAAAGGACAGGTGATGTAAAAAAGTGGTAAATATGCTCCTGTCTCAGATTTTTTGGAATGTGTTACAGGCATCAAATTCATAATGAATGTATATTTATGAAACAAAAACAACAACAACAAGAAAAACCAATAAAGTCTGTCAGTTTGAACAATAAATATTTTGTCTTTATACTGTATTCAACTGACTATAGGTCAAAAGAGATTAATAAATCATTGTCTTCTGTTTTTATTTACGTTTGAAGGGAGCTTTCACATTCATACCAATAAGGCCATGCTTCCTTTGCATTTAAAAAAAAAATATTGTTTATGTGATAACATAAATAGAATAACAATTCTCATGTACACGCATCTGCAAAACCAACCAAAAACACTGTAGTAGCAGTTTAACATTTCATGCAAGAAACTTTGCTGTGTAAACGACCCCTAAGTTTCAACTCCAGTTTTTACCCAATCTGCATCAATGGAAGATAAATCAACTAACTCCATCAGACACCTAAAATATACAAGTCTGAAGTGAAAGGGACATCTTGGCCAATAATGTAGTCATGGACATCTGACCAAAATTCCTGTACTCCTGATCAACTCCCGGCAGGAAAGGTGGTGAGGTCTCTGTAAATAAACAACCTCTTTTCATGCCTAAAAACACAACAATGACCTAATCATACCGTAAGTTTGTTGTTGTAGATCCTTGGTCTGCAAGGACAGGTCTTGACAGGCATCTCACCCTTGGTGTCACACCATCCACCATCCTGTCCTCCTAACTGAAATGTTGAAAAACAGGCTAAAGTTGGTGTGGCATTGTCATCTTGCCTGCAGGGCGTCATTAGCTACAGAGAGCACCTTCCCTCAATGCTGCGGAGAAGAAACCGGCTGGCCACCTAAATGTGTTTTACAAAGCTCCACCTATTCCTGACACAACACAGACAGATCAGGAAATACGGCTTGTCTTCCTGAGCACACACACTCACACACCCACAGACAGATCAGAAAAGTGACTGCAACAACTTCCACTGAGGAAGGACAGAAGAATTCTGAGACACTGCCTTTTTAACCAGTTGGTGACTGCATGGACTTTTAGAAAATAAGGTAACCACGTGACTTTTGGGAAATATTCCTGAGGACAGTGTAGCACCTCTGTTGTGTTGGGAAATGGCTTCTTGTTCAGTGGAGGATCTCTGCTGCCCCGTGTGCCTTCAGATCTTCAAACACCCCGTCATCCTGCCATGCAGCCACAGCTTCTGTAAAACCTGTCTGCAGTGCTGGTGGACAAAGAACAAAACGCAAGACTGTCCAGTCTGCAAGAAAAAATCTTCAAACATTGAGCCAATGTGTAATTTGACATTAAAGAAATTGTGTGAGGCTGAGTTACTGGCGCGGGATCCGAGATTTTCCTCAGGCTTTGAGACTCTCTGCAGCTTGCACTTGGAGAAACTCAATCTCTTCTGTCTGGACCATCAGCAGCCGGTGTGTCTCGTCTGCAGAGACTCTGAAAAACATGCCAGCCACATATTCAGACCTGTTGACGAGATGGCGCAGGAGCTTGGGGAGGAACTCTCAAAATCCCTAAAGCCATTAGAAAAGCAGCTGGCTGTCTTCATTAAAGTCAAACAACAATGGGATCAAACCGCAAAACACATCAAGATGCAAGCTCAGCACACAGAGAGGCAGATTAAGGAGCAGTTTAAGAGGCTTCACCAGTTCCTAGAGGAGGAACAGGAGGCCAGGATGGCTGTGCTGAGGGAGGAGGAGGAGCGGAAGAGCAAGGTGGTGAAGGAGAAGATAGAGGCTGCAAAAAGGGAGATAAAAGCTCTTTCGGACACACTAAGAACCGCAGAGGAGGAGCTGAGAGCTGCAGACATTTTGTTCCTGCAAAACTACAAGGCGGCAGTGGACAGAGCCCAGCAGCGCCACCTGGTGGAAGACCCACAACTGTACTCGGGAGCTCTCATAGACATACCCAAACACCTGGGCAACCTCACCTTCAACATCTGGAGCAAGATGAAGAACATGGTGTCCTACTCGCCGGTGATTCTGGACCCAAACACTGCTGGTTCTTACCTCGTCATATCTGAAGATCTGAGCAGTGTGAGCATGGGAAAAGGAGAATGTCTCCCTGAGAATCCAGAGCGCTTGAAAGACTCATTCTCCACGCTTGGCCACGAGGGCTTCGACTCAGGGACCCACATCTGGGACATCGAGGTCGGGCAGAACACAAACTGGGAGGTGGCTGTGTTTGAAGCGTCTTCCCACAGGAAGGGAAACGTTAACTCTGGATTATGGAGGATAGAGTTTTTTAACGAGAAATACTGCGCCTTCTCCCCATCAGCTGAAGTTTCTGTTCCTTATATTGAACTGAACAGAAAACTGGAGAGGATCAGAGTGCACGTGGACTGGGATGGAGGAAAGGTGACTTTTTCTGATCCTGACACTGACACACACATACACACTTTCACACACACTTTCACTGACAAGCTGTATCCGTACATTTGGACTGATGATACACTACCTCTGAGGGTGTTACCAGTGAAGGTCTCTGTGAGAGTGGAACAGTAAAGGTGGAGATGATGATGATGATGATGATGATGATGATGGTGATGATGGTGATGATGATGATGATGATGGTGATGATGATGATGATGATGATGATGATTATTATGTGCCTCTTAACCCTTTAAAACCTGGAACATCACTTTTCTTGTGCTGCTTAAAGATGCCTTTCACAAGTATTTTAACCTTTGAACCCTGAGCAAACTGGTGCGATTTCTTTCAACCACATGGGAAAAAGAGGCAATAAGAAATCTTTCAAAAAATTGCATGAAAGTAGTAGATTTCTAAAAATATTTTAGAAAGAATTGTCTAGGGGAAAGAAAAGAAATGAGGTAAAACTAGATAATTATCATGATTACTTATTAAAATTATGTTCCAGAATTGTTGCAATTTTTAAGCACTTTCTACAGGTCATTTCCTTGTTCAGTTTTTTGTGTTTGTTTGTTTTTTTCTTGTACTTTTTGTGCTGCTTTCAGACACCATAGCCTTTTTGATGAGGGTACCAGCACAATACAGCTTCAGCCTATGGGGAGATGGCTGTAACGCAGAATACCTGCACTTCCTAACATGAAAAATCATCAGTAAAAGTTTCTAAACACAACTGGTTAAGTTCCATAATGTAAACGATTGCAGTCGTATGCCTGAAGCAGATGACCACATAAAGAGATCCAGCATACTATGGTGTTTGAAACAAGTAGGCTTAGACAAAACGTTTGCGAAGGGAGTGTTCAGAACAACTGGAACCTTGAGATCTTGCTCACCGGGATTACTTCTACATGCATTTGTCTTATTTTTTGAAACTTTGGTCATATTTAATATGACCATCCTTCATTGTAACACTATAAAACACACAAGCTTAATAGGTACATGAATTCAAAGTCAATGCCAAAACTGCTTACTTACATGTTGTCTTATTATTATCTCTTTACATTTTTAGAATTTACACAATTAAAAAAAAGAGACTTCTTTAAGTCTCTGAGATATCTGCCTTCATCTCAAATGAATAAATGGTGAATGGGGTAGAATTTGTGCTGCTCAAGTATGAAAATTACACTGGAAAACCCTATTATGAACAAATTATCTTTTTTCACTATTTGAAGGGATGAGTGTAACTTAGTTTACACAGGCCCTGCTTATTTTATGTGTACAAGAGTACTTTTCAGCTAATAGGAATAATAAGGGAAAAAAATACTGTAGCATTTGTCAGAATTTACAGCTAATTTCATATCTAGTTTTTCAGATATTGCATGATGGAACTAACTTTTGGTCAACTGGAAGCAATGGTGTTTGGGAAAAGATGAGGGGTCAAATTATTACATATCGTAAGTGGCATACTTCTGCATGTTTCATCGCAACCTGATCAGCAGTTATCAAGTGCTCTGGATAGCATATAGCATTCCATTGACTATCAGCATTTGTGGATATTCAGTGATGTTTTTTAACTATGACAGTACACCATGACTACATTATAAAATCTGACAACTTAATTTCACTCAAAAAATGTTGGAATTTGAAAAAAATGTCAGTAAATATAACATATATAATATCAGTCTTAATTTATGTGTACTTAATATCTAATTATTAATTAAGTTAAGTTAACTCACAATTGAGTTATATTTAATTAATTTAGTGAAGTTCTTGCAAATTAAAAATGACAGTGAACTTGGTTTATTGTACTAAATATCTGTATTCTGCTGGTTGCAAACAAGTCAATCATATTTGTATTATCTTAAACATGTTAACAAACAGGACTCACAGATCTCCTAACACTTGCAAAATCCGCTTTGTCATGGTCAAGTTAAGTCACACTAACTTAGTTACTGAACACAACAACACACTAACACAATGTAATTTCACTTGTCATTTTTAAGTCACAACTTTACAAGTTTGCAGTAAACTTAACAATAGTATATAAAGGGAGCATATATTAGGATTATTTGTTATATTTACTTTCCTTTTTCAAAGATATTGGTTTCCAAGATTACTTTAAGTAACATCAACTAACTAATGTCAGATTTTACAGTGTATAGAGTCCCTGAAGCTATTCTGTAGGCTGCAAAATCTCTAGTCACATGAATAATAGAGTTATTTTCAGCACAGGTTTATGTATTGCTGCACTGACTGTTGTTTTGTTTCTTAGAAGTTTTTATTAGACCCTTACTTTTAATTCTTTTCCTCCCATGTCCAATGTATGGTTTGTGCCTTGTTGTGGTTTAGTAGTTTAAGAGGTGTCAGATGCTTTATGTGATGTGCTTCTGGGTGTCTGATCAGATGAAGACCTTGATAATGTTCTTGACTCCCACGAGGAGAAGTCTTGACCAAATGTGGCACAGCATTGTATTGTGCCCTGGCAGCACAAGGTGAATGAATGTCATCTCACTTTAAGCTTTTGGTATGACTTTGTCATGTGTACATGCTGTACCACAATCTTCTCTGATCCCAGATTTGTATTGGAATAAACGTCGTAAAGACAACTGATGTTGACCAAATTTGTTTATTATTCATCAGAATGAAGATTGACCAGAAGTACAAGTTTCATTTTTTAGGATTTTAGGATCCCCAAATCAAAACCAAGGTCCCTGCTAAAAACAACCTGACTGTCATGTCATCCTGATCATGAGCAATGTAGGTGAAGCTAAGGATGCAAGTGTCACAGTGTGCGCTGTGGCAACTGGTTTTGTGTTTGTTTTTCCCCGTGTTTTTCTCCTACCTGTTCTCCCTCTCCCTTTTCCTCTTCACCTTCTCCAACCTTGTGTGTGTGTTCTGTGGGCATGACCATTCTGCTGCAGCAGGGAGACATACCTGATCTTCATTAACTCATCTGCCAGATACCTAAGCCTGCGCTTCCCACTACTCCTGTGCCAGATTGTTCCGTCGACTCCGATGACTCTCAGTGGCTCACAGTTTGTATGCTCTCGTTTTTGCCTCTTGTGAATTGTTTGTTGAAGCTGGCTGAAACCGCCCTTTTGTCTTGACCAAGTGTAGTTCTTTTCTGCGTCTCCCGGCTTACCTACCCCTCTGCTATCAGCCTTCAGTCATCTGTGTGCACTTTTGCCTCACGAGTAAACTCAAGCGGACCAGTCCACCCAGCCTGTTCATTCTCCTCGCCTCACCTGCCTGCCCTTGTCTTTGCCTCATGATGCCCAGTGTTCAAAAATCCTTTTACTTAAACAAAAAACAGCTCATTTGCCTCTGCTTTTGGGTCCGCCAACAAAACAACCTTAACAGCAAGACCCTAAAAAATTATCTCGCTGGTGGTAAGAGTGGGGGAAAATATTAGAAATTAATTGTATCTCTTTGTTCTCCTTTGTAGGAATGGACATAACTTTTATTATTGTGGAAAAAACAACCTGCAACTCTTGCATTGAAGTCTTATTTTACTATGTTTAATGAATCCTTGTTGTCATCATTAATTTGACATTTATCACCTTTATATTGCAGTATGGCTAAACACAGTACAGAAAAGTAAGACTTCACCTACAAGATGATCATCGGTATATCAATTACTTACCCATCTCACCTTGAATTCCCGAGGAAATCTTTGAAAACTTTGCCTTTACAGTAAAAGAAGAATACAAAATTAGACAAAATTCTAGATTAAGTGAAGTGAAGTGTAGTGTAGAAGGGGACCATGTGTAACAACAGCAAAATTAAATAAGACCACCCTTTACAAACTCTCACAGAACTTTCATCAATTGTACATGTTTTGTCTGTGCCTGTACCAAATTTCATTTCATTCAATCTGAAGACTAAAGCCCTATTTGCATGGGACTAGTCTTACCAGGGGACCTCATGTAATGTAGAACACAGGATAAGCGATGTCTGTATTTTACTTGAATTTACCAACAGAAACAAACAAACAAACAAAAAAACGAAACAAAAGAACCCCAAATCACCAGCAAATCACAAAGATGCTAATTCACACAGGACTACTATTATCCCATGACCTCTGTGTTTTCTGAAGTATGGTATGAAATTTGCACTGGAATTTTTATTTAACGAATTACGAACATGACTGATTTGCACAGGATTAAAATCACAGATGTCCTAAGTAAATATTACAAATTTCTGGAAGTCCCATGTAATTCTAGTCCCGTGAAACCAATTCCCAGTGTCAAGAAAACAATACATTTCTCATAACTCAAGTCTTTCACATAATTTATTTTTGTTTTAAATAGTATATGCATACAATTTGAAAATTTCAAAATCTAAATAAAAGCAAAAAAAATTCTATCAGCTTTGAAAATACTAAAAAATAGAAATGCTCAGTTGTTCGTTGTTATATTATTGTATTTATATAGTAAATATTTAGATTTATTTTCTCATCTTTTTGAGAGTAATTTCCTTTCAGAACATGGCAATTCCATTATAAAATGCCCCTTCATTAATGTAAAAAAGAATACTAACTTTCTAGTTACCAACATCAGACAGGTGACATCAGAGCATGGTCATCCTTCCCTTGAAATTCTTACCCTAACCTTAACCAATCCCACCATTGAAGGCAATGAGTACTAGCCAGTCGTTGGGAAAATAGGGTAAGTAATTCCTAGGATTTGTAAATTTGCTTCCAGGAATGCTGCTTTGCCTTGCAGCCAATTTTCCCAGTGGCCACTTGTGGTATTGCAGCAAAAAGCATTTTCTCCATATGCCAACATTGGAGAGACAGCTGTAAAACTGTCGACAGCACACCTCGAACTTTGAAGGAGGTCAATTATGAGTCTTTCTTATATGCATTTTTGATCCATGGTGGTTTTGGTTTATTGACGTATGTCCGACTCCACCAAGATGGACTGTAATATAACCCCTTTCAGCTGATTGCTACTGGACCTTCTTCAGGTTGACCCATTGCGTCACATACCAAACAAGTTAGCAAGCTGCAACAGGTTGCATGTGGAATGATGAAAATATGAATAACTTTTTAGTGCTGAACATTTAGTACATACTCTGCATTTTACTTAGTACCTTTGTCTTGTTTTGTTTCTTTCTCTTCTTCTTTGCCTTTTTACCCCCTTCCTTTCCTCTACAAAGTCATGCAGTTCAACTTACAGTTCAAACCCCAGCATGGCGACAAGGAGCATGTGCAAAACGTCTAGGCCACTTCAAGTTCGCTTGAGGCGTGCACATGACAGGGTAGCTTGATTCTCAACCACATTATCCAGATGTGTTCGTCCAACTTTGAGAAATTAAACTTAGTACGATTTCAGTCAGTCTAACATGTTAACCTGTATTTTAAAAGTCCATCTTTAGGTAGATTAACTGAATAACAGACCCTTTTCTTGGTACCTTTTGATTTCTTCCCTTATTCTTTGTCTTCTGCTTTTCTCGCCTTACTTCTAATAATTTATGCTGTTCGACTTCTGAGTGAAAGCTGGGCATGGGGACTATGGAGCGTGAGCAAAATGCCTAAGCCAGTTCAGGTCCTGTTGAGGCATATACATGACAGGGTAGCTCAATTCTCAACCACATTGCCTTGGTGTATTAGTTGGATTTTGAGAAATTTGATTTCAGTCAGACTAACACAATAATTCGACTTTCTCGAACATCATGTAAACGTACTGACTATTAACCTCAATTCAAAACCTGATTTTGACCCTGACTGTTTTAATCTAGCACCTGCAGAGACTGTCAGTATATTCTGGAATAGTTAAAAAAAAACATTGGAAGTTGTGGAGGAAGACTGATGTTGTATTTTCTTTATCTGCTGCAGATTTTTTTTTTAAAGTCCAATTTTATTAATAACAATGTTAACACCGATACTGGATTTGTTCTACAAGTGTTTCCATTGGAGTCTTCATCCACGTCCATATTGATGCCACATTACTGTTCTTTGGTTGGTGCATAATAGTGACTGGGCAAACACATTTCAAATTTCAGCATATTACCACTATGTGTTGTGTAAATTATAGAAGAAGAGTAGTCCAGCAGTATGATCTGACCAAACAGTGGCTTTGACTCTGTTCTGTCCTGCAGGGAGTTTGATTTCAAACTTCATACCCTGGGAAGGAAGTGTGTCATGGTCATAGCCGGTGTGACCCGGTTGCCTCTCTTGGTTTTGCCGGTCTTGCTGAGTCCAATGTACATGCCAGGGTGGGCAGCCGATTCATAGGCATTATAGTTATTGGCCAGGAGATTCTCCTTGAACTTGCATTCCTCATTGTAGTGGCCCTGAGGAGAGGAAGAGGAGGAAGCTGAGTAGAACCACAAAAAGGCATTCACCAAGTCCATGTTAATCATTGGTTTAGCTGACAGATTGGTAGACAGATAGATAGACAGAGTTTGTTTGTTGTGTTTTTTTTTTGTTTTTTTTTTAACTTTTTTCTTTTCTTTTGTTTTTGCTTTATTTTAGGATAAGTTTCTTAGAACTCAGAACTTGTAACTTCTTTTCATGTTTTTGCTAGAAATCGAGAAATCTGCTCAGGTTTCAAAGTGTTAAAGGCCAGCATTCTCCAGAAAACATATAAACTATTTAATTGTATTCACCTCTATAAGACAGAATTATAATTTTTTGATTTCAGCTCAGAGTTAAATTGTCAAATTTTGCAATCTGAGCTTCAGCTTCATACTGAATTTCATCACAAACAGACCCCAGTCAGCTTAGATTGTTGGTCTCACCTCCTCCACTATGGCGTCTAACAGTGGAATCCCCCAGGGCTGTGTGCTCTGCCCCCTCTTCATCACACTGTACACCCACAACTACAGCCTGGGACATGTTATGACACCACCACCGCCCAGATTACAAACAGTGATGAGACTTTATATCAGGAAGAAATCAACAGTCTTGCAGGGTGGTGCTCAGAGAACAACCTACTGCTTACAATTAGCAAAATCAAGGATCACTGATTTTTGGAAAAAGGAGGCAAAGACCCCTATATGCATCAGTGGAGCTAAGGTGGAGCAGGTGAAAAGTTGTAGGTACCTCAAAACACTTTGAAATCTGGATCAACATCAGTTCTGTTTTGATGAGCAAAGTGGTTTGATTTCTCTGGCACCATGGGAATAAGAGCAATTTGGCATGAACTGTCTGGCAAATGGCAAAGAAAATTTTAAAAAAACGGGACAAGGAAATACATTTCTCGTCAATTTTGGATCATTTACATTTGATTTTGAGTGCATTTATTAGATTGACATACACTTTTAAAACTCTTGGCAAATTTGCCACACAATGCCTACTAGTCCCCACAAGAAGGACACTTTACTGTTATTTTCACAACATCTGTTTTGAATACTAAATGTTTATAAATGCATTTGCACTGTTAAATTTACAGTTTTTTTCCTTGCTAATCCTAGACTATTGTTTCATTCATCTTAGACTATTGCTTTATTTCACTGTATTTAATTATTGTTTCTACTTGTTTTCATGTTTTCACTTCATGTTTTGGAATGACAGTAAACCTTTTTGAATCTTGAATAATATTGTAGTAAATTTAGCCAGCAAGACAAATAATATTCTAGTTGTTAAAATTAGTTCATTTTTATTTTCTTCACATTTTGAATGTTTCAGTCTTCTTATTAAAACCAAATTAGCTAGTAGAACATAATTTGTCTTGCTGGCTAAATTTACTACTATATATATATATATATATATATAGTTGTATATATACTGTATATGCCTTCATGTCCTATGGAGAACCATTAGTCCTGTATCTGCATCATGAGATGCTGCAAAATATCCTGGCTGTATGGAAAAATCTAATCCAGGTTAGGTTCGGTCCTCGTGTCATCATCATTACAGATACATAATCCCCTCTTTAAATACTACATCCCAATATAAGAAAAAAAAAAACCTCCTCCAGACCTCCCTCACAGAGGTCTGTGGGCAGCTGCAGCCAAAGGTCAAATTAGCTTCCTCCACCCCAACACATCACCAACCTGTGTCCTGCTGGGAGATGAGCAACTGCATGACTAACTGTTGGATGACTAACTGGTGTTTAGGTTAAAGCTGAGTTAGCCTCAGTCAGCATTCACAACAATATTAAGTGGAGCTGATTTCTCCAATGTTTGGGCGCTCGCCACCAAATCAAACATTACACCTATAGCTCAGGGCCAGAGGAGAGCGACCTACTGTTAACTGACACGGGATCAAATCTGACAGATGCACCTCACACAGTTGCGTCATCTGGATATTAATAGCTGCTGTGTTCATCATATAAGGTTTCCATTACTGAATGTTGTGTTTTAATATCACCGGTTTATATCACCATATCCGCTTTTTGGAGAGGAAGAGACACTGCATAATTCAGCTTCTGGTGAAAACTTCCTGAATGGATCTTAACCCTTTGAAATCTGGATTGATGTCACTTCTTTTGTGCCACATTCAAATGTCTTTCAGAGGTATTTAAATCTCTGAAACCTGAGCAAATTGATTTGATTTTTTTCAAAAACATGGGGAAAAAGGCAACTAGCAACTATGTAAGAAATGTTCTGCAAACTGCAAGACACTAGTAGATTTTAAATTAAAAAAAAGACTAGGGAAAAATGACAAACTTAAAAAATAAAAATAAAAAAATAAATAATAAAAAGTAAAAAACTTATGGTTTTATTGTATGAAGCACTGTGTGTTAGAGTTTTGCTTGTGTGAAAAGTGCTATACAAGTAGTATCACTAGTATCAGTATACTGGACATGGAAAAAGTCTGTGCAAAAATGCTGACTGCTCCAACTCAGTTCACACATCTTGGTACTGATGAAAACTTACCGAGCCATAGAGTTTCCCCTTGTTGCTCATGGCAACGAAGAGGCCGCTTCTCACTCCAAACAAAGTCACCACTCCTCGCTCCACTGGGGAAATTTCTAGAAGGCCTGGGATGAAATATAGCAACGATGAGCAGCAGAAAGAGGCCCAAAAAATAAAAAATGAATAAAAACATTGCTAATGAAAAAGTTATGATGAATTATGATTTTAACAACCCATACATGAATCATTGCTCCTAATGGTCCAAACATTCATAACTCTACTTACTCAAGTCGTACTATAGAAATGTTAATTTTAAATGTATACCTAAATAGGTGGTTTGACCAATACCACATTTATTTTCCCACATTGCATGGACTGCAACAGTGAAAGGCAAAAATACTCACTGTATCTGTTTTCATTGTGCACGCCTGTGACCTTCCCGTCTGGCAGGACCTGAATGTGGAAGCCAATGCCCACATTACAGTACAGCCTTCTCAGTCTCTTTATCCCCAGCAGGTACTCTCCATCTCTTGCTGACGCCTCCCTCTTGTCCCAGGAGCTGCTGCTGGCCTGCATCAATGAGCCGGCACTCTGTACGCTGTGTCTCTTACTGCTGATGACTGGGAGAGGAGCACAGGAGCTGCACAGGAGGAACCCATACAGGAGCAGAGGGAGCCTGGACATTGACGATAACATCCTCTGCTCACCAGTCCCAGAAATCATAGATATACAGCTATTGTGTATTAAAATGAAAGGTTCTCTTCCTATGAACACAGCTGGTCATAAAATTTTTCCAGCTTGAGTCCTAAAGAGAATAACCATGAAGAAAATTCTTCGAAACCCCAGAGAAAAGTTTCACTCTGCATATTTAGACTTCTCTTCAGACCGAACCCGTGAGGGGTCCACTTTGCTGTAGATTTGTCTCCAGTTTCCTCCTCAGGTAGATCCAGCAGAGACGCGGCAGACTTATATGTGCCCCATATGACATCACGCACCACCTGCTGTCGTGTTTGTCTGTGAGTCACAGATGCTGTAGAAGCACACAAACTGAGAAACACACAAAACACATAGTGACAGAAAACAAAGACAAACACGCAAGTACACAGAAGCATAGAGTGGTAAATAAATAAATTCATATAAAGCATGTAGGTGGTACATTATATCTATACATCTATATCATAGACCATATATAAAGATAAACAATGCATCTCCCCCACCTCAAAAATAAAGGCAAAATATTGTAAATACGCTTGCTGCCATCTTGCACTGGTGATGGGAATAAAATTATCACAAACTTTGACATCTTATTGTTATGTTTTTGCACATTGAAGTGAACTTGGTAAATAAGCCACCTCAATAAAACTGAACATGCATTTGACAATGTAGGAGACATATTTCATTATCTGGGGTGGCAGTTGCTCAGTCCATAGGGACTTGGGCCGGGAACAGGAGAGTTAGACCACGTATGGAATGTGGACTCATAGCTGGAGAGGTGCCAGCTCACCTACTGAGGTGCCCTTGAGCAAGACACTGAACCCCAAACTTCTCGAGGCAGCCCCCCTCGTTCTGAAATCTTTCCACTCAACGCATGTGTATTGTTCCTGTTTGTGCAAGTGTCTGTGACATGTAAATGACAACAGAATGAAAAGATTGAATTTCTGCTCGAGGATTAATAAAATATGTCAACTGGGATCTGAAAAGGTCACAGGTCTGACTTGGACAACAGGGTAAGCTTCATGCACTACATTGCAGAAGCTGGTTGGATGTACTGCCAAATGAACAGACAAGACTTTGGGGTTGGCTTATGGTGGTGAAATGAACATCTAGTTCATGGGCAGCCAACATGTTCTCATCCCAAGTCGTCACTTGTTGAATCTCTGTGCTGGACTTCCACGCATACATTATACACTTTAAATATCATGCTGCATCTGTTATTTATGGGATGCTGCTACTGTGATGTCACATGTTGGGATGATGCTGCATGTGTTTAGTTTGTTATGTTTAGGCAAGAAAAGCACATGGCAACTAACAATGGGACATCAACAAACACACGTGCTGGCATGGATGGTTAGGATTAGGAGAAGGAGGCACTTAATAAGGTGTAGAAAAAAAACATCACATTCAAGTTGGTTTTGTGGGACCCACTGCCCACCCTTCCTGCCCACCATATAAATGCCATTACTGGCAGTGTTTTAATCTGATGCCATGCTGCTGCGTTTCATGTGCACACGACAGGTTCCAGTGTTCTCACCTGACACCGACCGCGTGGACATGGCAAGTGCTGTCTGGCCGTCCACCCAGGGTATAATAACACCATGACCAGTTCTGCTGGGCTGTGTTTTCAGCTGACGCCGGCCAGCGGTGTTCCATGTGCATGCAAAAAGTGCCTTTTGGTGCTGTGCTCTCATGCCAAAAAACTGACAAAGCTGCTATATAATGCGAGTTTTAAATGTCCTGCTAACTCTGGCATATTTACATTTGTATTCTATACTAAGTTCATTAACATGCTCTGTCCCTTTCAGATAAACGTTCAGTAAATAAATAGGACTGGCTGGGGCAACAGCTCTGGTGGACATGCTAATCGCATGCTCCTTCAAAATTTGCAACATCTGTGACATTGTGCTGTGTAATCAAACTGCACATTTTAAAGTGGCCTTTTATTGTGATCATGCCGTGAAGTAATGCTGCTGTTCAGTCAGCATCTTGGTGTGCCACCTCTGTCAGGTGGAATAGGGGAAGTGCCCACTGAATGGATTTTTACAAATTTGTGACCAAAATTTCTAACTAAAGTCTAATTGAGTGCATGGAAAATGTCTGAGCAAAAACAAAATGTTGCATTTACATTTTTGGTCAGTTTATGTTGGTATTTCCCTGACCTTAAATGCACAGGCTGTTCACTTGGGATTTTAATGGCCTGGGAGGCACACAATGCAGCCGTTTGAATAAGGATGATTAGATAGCAGTGTCATGTATACATCTGAGGTCTGCTTTTAATGCCTAGAAGATGATGAGTTTATATTCCAGCGGTTATAGGCTACTGAAGTGTTAGGAGACAATGTTTAACATTCATATTATATCTGTAATACAGTTTACATTCCAGTTGAAGGCTGGAGCTGTTTGCTCTGCTGCTGCTGGGCAACATACAAGTAGTTCAAGCATAAGATACATTGTAAACAACAATGTGATTCATACCAACAAATGTTGGCCTATCTTGTCTGCACATACGCACATGAATGCAACAGCAGCGGAGGGTTGATATCATGTGACATGTGGTGCGTCAGAGCACGGCTCATGTAGGGCTCTGAGAAGGAGAAACAGGGGCGATGGTAGATCATGTGTGTGCACATGTGAAGGACTCATTCCCCCCACTGGGAGAAAACCCCATAGTAGCTGTGACGTGGGCGACCATTTATCAACATTTGCTCTGACATCAGACCTCGTCAACAGAGTTTCCCCCAAGCAATGAGGGAGAGACTGTAACTTCCCTCTGTTAAAAGAATAAAAAAATCTGTTTAAATAACTTTTGTTTTACAAAACTTGTCCACACAGGAACAAAAGGGCCATTCCAAACAGGCATGTCAGGCCAGTGGGTGGCAATAAAGTCTACACCAATGATACGTCGAATACCAAGGAAGAACATTCTGACCATGTGTTGCGTGCTTTATTCTTATTTTCATTTCTACAACTGCATATACTGCCGTGGATGGTAAGGATTAAGAGGGCACATGGAAGACAGATCAAACACTACAAACAATAACAGACCATGGCACTCAACTGATACAATAAAACATTACATGAATGATTTAGGTCTTGGCAATTGTTGGTGATCCAGGAACCTCACAAATAGAGAATGTTCATATTACTCATCCTCTCATAAAAGCTTTTCAAGAATAGATTATTTCTTCATCAGTAACTCCAAAATCAACAACACAGAAATACATCCAGTCATTATCTCAGATCATGGTGCAGGTGGTGGTTCAACACCTCACTCCTAACAAGCACTCCAAACAGCACAAAACCACCACAAAAACACTGGGAAAAGGATCTAGCTGTTATCACTGATATCGATTACTGGAAGCAAATCTGCAGCAATACCTTTACAATGATATCAAACCCAAAAATACAACTTATTCAGTACAAAATCTTACACAGAACATTTTTTAATTACATTTTATTACATTTTTACATTTTATTTTTTTATTTTTTTTTAAATTCTCTCTTTCTTCTTTCTTTTTCTTCTTCACTTCATTAGTTGTAGTTGTTAATTTAGTTACGGTTTTGTTATTTGTTTCATTGATATTGTTAAGATGACAACTTTTTCTGCCTGCTGTTGTTTTTGTTGCTCTTCATATTTTTGTTGTTGTTGTTACTATTATTTTATTACCTCATTAATATTATTATTGGTATTATTATTATTATTACTCTATCATATATAGCAACATTTATACTATTATTGTTATTATCAGGCTATTTATGTCTCCCCCTTCTGTCCCATGTAGTTATTTCATGCTCAGGCATCTCCTGCTAATCCTTCATATACTTCTGCTTAGTTTACTCTTTCTTTTTCTTTTTCTTATTTTTTATTCACTATATTTTCCCTTCTTTCTATTCAGTTGGTTGTTTAAATATTTATTTAATTATTTTGTTTTTTGTTTGCTTTTTGCCTCTTTAATTTTAGCTGTTGGTCATGTGCTGATGTTATTTGTTTTCTGTTCTTGTACTGCACCTTTATATCACAATAAAAAAAAGAAAGAAAAAGAAGGAAAGGTGTAGTAAAACATGTCACATTCAGAAGGGAAGCAAACACCGAACTCTTATGTTAAAGTCCAGAGTTTGTTGGACCCATCCACCACCCCTCCCACCCACCTTATAGGGACGTCCGTGCTCTTTATGACGTTCGTCCTCTTTAAATTACGCTGTTACGTGCAGTGTTTCAACCTGACGCCCATGCAGTTGCCATCTAGTGGCAGATACTAACACTGCAAACTATTCTGTCTAGCTGCTATTTCAGGTGACGACATCCAGCAGTGTATTGTGTGGATGAGAGAGAGAGGTTGGTTTTGGCGTTGGGATCTTGTGCCTAAAGCACTGTAAAAGCAGTGGTATTTGTCGACTTCAGAATGAGAATTAACTCTTATTTGACACCAATTTCTTCACCTTTTTTGTTATAATTTAACTCCTTCCTGGCACACAGCCCACAGTGCTAACATCAAACTGGAAACAAAATGTGATTCAGTGGGTCAATAACTGCAGGTCCAGCTCATGCAATTCAAATGATGAGCCATAAAACCTGATGACTATAAAGGTGAAAGATCCTCACAAATCCGATCCTCCACAGGAACATCATTTTGACCAAGATAGAATGATAACTTGAATGAATCTGTATGTGCGGTTACCATATCAGCTTAGGCACAGGAGAGAGTGACTGCATCGCAGCCTTCCACTCTTGTAGCAGGTTCTACTTACTAAACTGTTTGAAATATTTCATAGTATTGTGTGCAATTCTTTTCATTCAACCTTGGAGTATTAAATTGCAGTGAATATGATTTACAAGTCAGCGGTAATAGCCCACTGAAGAGCACACATACAATTTACCTGAATAAATCAGAGTCCTCTACCTACAGAAAAAAAAACATGCACAAATGATAGTGATTTTATTTATTTATTTATTTAACCTTTATTTAACAAGGTTGGTCCCATTAAGATTAAGAATCTCTTTTTCAAGGAAAACCTGGCCAAGACAGTCAGCAGTGAAAAACACAAAATTGCAGACAGAGACACAAAAGGCGACAAAATACAATTCACAAGCACTAAATATGCATTAAAATAGAACTATTTATCAGTCAAAAGGGAATTCTCCGAGGGACATTTGTACAACCAGGCAGGCTAATGGCATTCTATAGAATCAGCTTCTAATGCTTTCATTTTAGATTTAAAGACATTTAGCGACACCAGCTCCTTGAGTTTCAAGTTATTTTGCAACAAATTCCAGGCTGAGGGTGGAGAATACCCAAAAACCCTTTTCCCAATTTCTGTCCGAACATTTGGGACAGAGAGAATAAAAAGGTCCTGAGAATGCAATGAGTATTGTCCGGTATTTTTCTGTGTCATAAAACACAAAGATAGTGCAGGAGCAGACCAGGATTTGCCTTATAAATGAAAATGTACCAATGTAAGAGCCTACGGGTCGCCAGAGCTGGCCATCCTACACCAGAGTACAGCTCACAGCGGTGTGTCAGAGCTTAACAGTTTGTAATGAACCTCAAGGACGCATGATAAGCTGAATCAACCATATAGAGACACTGCACAGAGGCATGCATGTACAAAACATCACCATAGTCCAGCACAGGTATGAAAGTTGCAGCAGCAAGGTGCTCTTTTCAATTAAAAGAAAAATACAGCTTGTTGCAAAAATAAAAACCTAGTTTTAGCCTCAGCTTTTTCACCAGGTAAAGCACAAGAGGTTTAAAATTGAGGGAGTCATCAATCAAAATACCCAGGTATTTGTAAGAGTAAACAACTTCCATCTCTTTTCCATCCACAGTGACCACCACAGGTACATTCTGTGACCCTGTGATCATAATAACTACGTATGTAGGCTACTTAATATATTCACTATTGTATGTCAATCCAGAAATACAATGCAGTCCTACATTGTTCCCTTTTTTTTGTTCGACTGAAAATTCTCTCTCGAGATACATGCAAGGCAATCCCACTGCCCATTCTGAGGATACACTTTGATGGGGGGAGTGACCTGCTTCCAGAGACATAATCATCAATAAATTATCCAGTAACTGGGGAAACATCAAGACATGTATATTTATAATAATATATTTAAAATTAGGTTACAGAAAAAAAAGCTTAAAAAATAAATAAATAAATTTGAGAACTTAGATCATATATTTTTTTTTTTTTATTTTACTATAAATTTAATGCCCTGAATTGCATGGATGCTATACAAGATTTACACAAATGCCCTACACATAATAAGTGCACACACACTCTGCACAAGTCAATTCATAGACCCTGCATCAGATATTACCTAATGCCCTATACTAAAATATTGCACACAGGGTTGTTGCTCCTTGCCTTCCTTCCGTATATTTGAAAGAAATCAAGTCAATTTATTTTAACAAATGATGTCATTCATTAACTTAATAATCAAAATGAGTCAAACAAATTGCACCAAATGGGTAAGAAAACAACACAAAGCAAAGGTGTGGCAAGGAGGACTGGCAGCATGGACTGACTGCTGGTCTGGCTTATGTGCCTGGATACGGCACGGCGGGCCCAGGTGTGTCCAATGATGCTGATTGTGCTCATTAAGTCTGCTGCCGAGGAAACAAACAGCAGCAACAGAGGAACCGAGCACAGGTTCAATTAATCATACATTGATTTGATGAATGAACAATATAATTACAGAAAATTAAATTACATTTTCTGTTTTTTCTTTTTTTATGAGAAAAATGCAACTGATAAGTGTTAAGCCAACCACTCAAACTCGTTGATATTAATATGTGTCAGATACAAGTTCTGGCTCCTAGAGGGAGCACTAGTTTTGACTCATATTCACCTCCTGCTGTATCTTTGCCTCCCCTTCAACTCTGCAGCACCCACCTGGGGAGGCTGTTACCTTTTCTCTTTCGGCTTTGTTCTGCAGAGTGTCCGTGTCCATTACAGAGCACATCCTGTAATTTCACCATGGTTCAAGTGTCCTGAACGATGAGTTAAATTATCGAGGAGTGCAGTGAATATTTCATGTTCCCAACTCTTCCTGTAATGCTAATATCATCCTAATGGGACTTAAGGAAACTGGTCAGGTACAGCGTCCGCCTTTGCATCTTTGGTTAGCTGCCTGTCATAGCATTAACTGTAAGACTATTTTATTAGTTTATAATTAATTAAAGGCTCTAAACCATCTTATGTATTTGACACAGTAAATAAATATGTGCCCTTGAGCCTGCTGATGGTCAGAACTAAAAGTCAGCATTTGTTTGTCCTAAATCAGTGTTGGAGCCAAGTCACTGTTTTGCAAGTTACAAGTAAGTCTAAAGTCCTTGCACTCAAGTCAAGTCCTAAATTCTAAATCTTTAATTGGATCAGAAGGTTCAGTACTGGGCCCGATTAGTGCATTTTTTTTCAATCAGGATAGGTTATTCTGAGCATGTGCCCATCAGATCCTTTTGTTACAAATGCTGTCACACAGGTGTCGTAAACAGCAGGATTTCAGCAGATATTCAGGTTTTATTGTAATGCTGCTGCTCCAATAAGTAGAAACTTATTTTTCCCCCATGTTCAAATTAAGCTGCTACACCACTTTAAGTGAAACTGAAATTTTTGGTTTTAATTTTTAGTGACCTATTTTTATAATGATGTGTCTGGAAATGTTAAAATCCTGCTATAACACAACTTTGAAGTGGAATTGTGATTATATTACTCATTTCTGGTGTTCTTTAATCACAAGGCTATAGTATAAGGAATTTAGAGCAACATTTTGTTGATTTAATTATTTTATTTAAAATGCTTCACTAAGTGGAATTGTGATAATAGCCATAAAGAAACATTTTTATTTTATAACATTTTTTTTTTGAAAAAAAAAAAAACAAGAAAGAAACCTTGAGGAACTGTTTTGATGCAGACATGTTTCTTATATTGCATGGCAAAGCCATTAAAGTATAAAGCATATACACTGGATTGATTTTATTAACTTCAGAGTTCTTGAAGTGTGCCGTGTACAGCTATATTATCCAGGTTAATACAAGTATTGAATCCAGAGTCGGCATCGTCAGATACTCAATATCACATTACTTGGATCGGGGGCAAAAAAATTTGATCGGGACGTCCCTATGGCAACAGCCTTACTTGTGGTTCGTTTCAGCATAAATTTACCTCCAAACATTTGGTGGATTACTTTTGGAACCACAAATTATACAGCATTACTTCTGTTATTACCACAGTTTACTTCTGAGGGAGGTGCAATACATAGCCAGCTATTGTATGTTCTCCATTGTCTGTCCATTAAAATACATGATATTAAGTTAACTGAGTTAATGTCGATACTGGTATATAATTATTGCCTTTACAAAACATGCCAGGGAAGCACTCTGGGTTGAGAGAATTAAACAGCACATGGTTTACGGCCACAGGGATGCAGGGATGCAGGGATGCACACAGTGAGGAGGTTGATCAACACAGGAGGATGCTGGGAGAATCAGAACGAGGTTCCTGTACATCCACGACGCCACAGTGCAGTGAAGTCTGATGGTCCACCTGCAGGGGGCAGTAGAGCTCCACAGAACCAGGTAGTATTGTTCAGTGACGATTAAAGATAAGATGAACCGTAATGATTCCAGAGGGAGAAAGTGAACGGTAACGTGGAAAGAAAGGCTCTCATTTAAGACACACACACACACACACACACACACAAACCCAGATAAGTGACGTTAGAAAAATTGCAGGGAGAGGGGAGGGAATGATGGGACTGCAGTGTGTGAGAGGGAGACTGGGTGCTCATTTATTCTTGCATTCACAAGACAAAGTGGTAAAACACAATAGAGTGAAATGACACAGCTGAAGAACAGATGAACCATTTTATGAAAACACATCTTTAATTTTTATGATCAGGAAGGACACACTGCTGGACTTCGGATGTTTTTCCATTCGTGTTATTATTCTGTACCGTTGATTTGTGGGTAGAACAGGTTAATGACCCTGCACTTTTCCTTTTAGGGCCACAGAAGATAGCCCTTAAGAGGATTAAGTAGTCTTTTATTTTTTAAACCTCTTTTACTGCAATTAGACTATCTGCAGTTTTTTTTTTTCAATCTCTTAGTTTTATAAAAAGCCCTATTAGGGACCAGTGTTGCAAATTAACATCCGCTATAAATACTATGATACTTTGGATAGCTGTTTTCAGTTTACTGTGGCCCTTCTGTCCCTTTCAAATAAATCAATAATTAATTTTTTCTTATAGCTTTGGCAGCAGAAACGGCTTCTACAGCTCAAATGGTAAAAATCTAAGCAGGAGTCAAACCAGTGGCCAAGAGGATAAAGAGCACGTCTTAAAACCGCTACAGGACACAACTCTTAACTATCAATGCTGGCAGAGGCAGACAGACAACACTACAAGACTAGCAATATACTTGAAAGTCCACTGCAGAGCACCGTGATAAAGCATCATCATCACTATTTTTGTTAATACCAAGTCTTATGACGTCTTGACGTCTCTTATGGAAAAACTTTGACTTTAGTCAGCTGTTTAGATGAACAGAAATCAGGCTTTTTGCAATAAATCAACCTTTTTGTTGCCTGTTTTTTTTATTGTGTCCTTCTACACCAAAGACTGTGTACTAAGATGGATGATGTGACCTTAAGTACCATCACTATGCAAAAATGAAGCCAAAATATCCTGGATATAATGCCACTGCCATCTGGCGCTGGTGACGTCATTTGGAGTCTGTGCAGTAGCGATCACTGCGGTTGTGGAGTTCACGTTCAAACACCCTACCAACCAATCACGTTTGCGTTATGAAGCTTAACACACAGATTGTCAATTAAAGCTGCCCATTCAGATGCCAAATCCCCAATTTATAGTATTAAATAAACTAAAATAAAAAACTAATAAAGTAAAAAAAAAAGAAGCTTTTAAGTCAAATAAACAAATACAAACAAACCAATAACATATAAAAATGGTTAACAAGAGTATATATATATATATATATATATACACACACAAAGACTTAAATTAATTGAAAGTAAACTTATCAGGAAAAATAAACACTTGCACAAACATCAGGGTAATAAGAACTACCCCTAATGCCATTTTTGGGAAAAATCTATTTGTGGTGTACTTTGAGTTTTTAGATGTCCCATACAGTAACATGGAGGAAGCGGGTTTTACTGCAGCCAGCAACCAGGGGGGCGATCAAGATGTTTTGGCTTCACTTTTGGGCAGCTGTTATGTCATTCATCTTTATATACAATCTATGTACTACACACACACACACACACACACACACACACACACACAGGGTTGGGGACTTAGAGAGAACGAGTAACTGTATTTTGTTACAATTGCTGTTTCAACTGTTGTCGGATTCAATGTGGACAGAGAGTGACACTTGCTGTTTGGACACAGTGAAAAATTCACGAGGCACGCATTTCCCATTCACAAATTCAAAACAGTGTGCAGTGCAGCTGCAACCTGACAATGGCAGAGGAAATGCACAGTCAGGTCACTGACATTCGACCTACACACTTGAACTCAGCAAGATGATTTTGAAGTATTCCAACAGTAATCTTAAGTATACAGTTTACTATGATTTGAGTAATGTAATGTAATGTTAAAAATTACATTACAAATCCAGTGAAATACCTGGATTAAGTAACCTTCTCAATACTACACAGCCACACACACACACACACACACACACACACACACACACACAACCAGGTCACGCAGGGGAAACCTTATAAAAATATATATTAATTAATTAACAATGCTAATATTTATACAATATAATATCTTAAAGTGTTGAGACTGAATTTCAAAATTACTTTAACATCCATTATTTATGATTATTCATTACGCAACATTAACTATTTATTATGGCAGAACAGTAAACAGGGTACATGCTGTTGAAAGAAAGTAAAAACTAACATTAAGCCATGAAAAGATCTGAACTCCCAAATGCATGAATCAGCATGCTCGCTACTCACATTAGCAGTGGTGTCAGTGCAGCTAAAGATGTCAGCAGAATTTTTCAAGTCTGCCTCCACAGGCCAATGCACATGCACATGCAATACTCTGTCCAACTTGACATAAAATGAGTAAGTGTGTACTGTTACAAAATCAACCACAATATCCAGCACTCATGCAGAATCCCTGTTTGAGACCAATCAAGATGTGTGTTTCCATTTTAATACAAATCATATGAGATCAAATGCATCTAAGACCACCTCAGCTAGTGGTTTGAGTGATCAGATCAGGTGTCTTGGTGGCTGTTTATACCTGTATTCAGCACCATCCTGCTGTGATCAGATCACCTGAGCCACATTCTGATGTCAGTTTAAACGGTGAAAGAGAAGCATGGGTGGAGAAGAGTCAGCACTGACCAATGCCTTTAACTCTTCAAAACCTGGATTGACATCACTTTTCTTGTGCTGGATTTGGACGCCTCTTATAAGTATTCAGTATTTTGTAACCTATTTGTTTTTGTTTTGTTTTGTTTTGTTTTTGATGTTTTTAACAAGGAAATCAGATGAAAACAGTTTTAACACATAATCAAGAGACATGCCCCCTCTAAAAAAAAAAAAACAAAACGAAAAAAAGCACAATTCTAGTAAAGGCAAAAAAACCCAGAACTGCCCTCACAATACCACTTACTTCAGAATCTTAGTTTTTCCTTGTTTTTTGTTTTTGGTAGGGGGTGCCTTTTTGTGTCTGCAAATTTTCAAATAATTTGCTTATATTCTTTTTTACTTTAATTTTTTGCTAATTTCTGGGCCCTCTCTTCTTAAGTTGCTCATTACTTACTTCTCATGTTTTGTAAAAGAAATAAAGACAATTTATAAAGTTTCAAAGGGTTAATGCCTTGACACTAGCAGGTAGGGCACAAGATGGTGGCATGAGACTGTGGTAATGAGGTCATATTAAAAATCAAATAATATTATAGGACAACTTCATGACACATAAAGAATGTACATGTACAATAACTCAGGCTGGAGTTGAAGCACCAGTCATTTGTTGAAGAGGCAACACTGTGTGCACATCAAGACATCACTGACATGGACATAAGGTTCCACACTCCCCAGATGAAAGGGAAACAATCTTAGCAAGAGAATTTCAAAAACAATTTTCCCTGACAAAGAGCTGTGTTTATTTCACTGTCCAAACAGCAGAAATTCTTTCTTTCAAACAACACCATGGCGAGCAGAGTCACAAAGATGTGTTGTTAAGAACTGTGAAGCCTGGTGAAAGAATGCAGACGTGCCGATGACAAGGAGCAGATGGAGGAGGTGAAGCGGCGACGTAGAGCGATTGCCAGGCAGATGGTTGGATGTGTGGACGGATAGATGGACGCAGCGAATGAGGGAGGTACGGACGCTTCATTGACTCTCAGTCTGTCTCCCGAGCTGAGTTGTTAACCTCACTGCTCCAGCGCTGATATGGCCAAAAAGCCAGTGTGTACGCACGGTGCCAAAATGCTAATAATCCCGTTTCATGCTTGACAGTCTCAGAGAGTCCGGACTTAGCATGCTTCAGTACTCCTATCAGTGGCTCTGTGAGGCGTGCCCGGAAAAAAAGGAATTGTTCCTCAAGCAGCTCCGGGAAGGAGGCACAGAGCGTCGATCTTTGCTTTCTGCCCCGCTCAAGTGAAAACTGGTTGTCCGAGGCCTGTCTTGTGCCCCCCTTTGGTTCTTTGAAGTCATGATATGAACAAGATTAAAGAGGCAAAGAAAAGCCTCCCACACGGATACATGTAGGAGGAGAACGGGGTCAGTGTCAGCTCACACTGGTACATTTTGACTGTGATACCACAGCAGGAAAAAAAATAGCATGAAAGCAGCCCTGGGAAGATTTTTTTTCTTATTTTGAGCATGAACACATACACAAAATCCATTACAACTGAATGATAATGTTAGTGGCTTTAAATAAAGGTACAAAGTCAGTAAGATATATTCTCTCGGGAGCATGAATGTCAATAAAACCAGTTAAAAAAGTCATAGCTATCCATCTAATATATAACACAAGGCAGAGCAAATGTATTTATATCGCACAGTTTGGGAAAAAAAGGCAGGTCAATGCCACAAGTTGCAAGTTTTTATTCCTGTTTTCCCTCTTACTGCACTATTTTAGGGGGTTGAGTCAAGCAGAGTGAATACATGTGAAACTCAGATCATCTCTCTGTCCACACTGCTAGTGAGGAAGTTGCTGCAATAATTTTTGGAAATGAAACATTTTTTCATATGTAAAACTCTTTCAGGGAATTTGGAAACCCGTTGTCAATCTGATTGGTAAATTGATTTGACTGATGTAACAGGTTAACTGTATCATTGCGTCATATGTCAATAACCTGTAAGTCATGTGATAACCCATGTCTTTCTTCTTTTTTTCTGGTCTGTGTTACCACCAATGTTGTGTTGTTTTATTCTTTTCTGTTTTTTTTTTTTTTTTTTTTTATTATTATTTTTATTATTATTATTATTATTTTGTCTTTTTTTATTATTTATTTATTTTTTTTTTTATGCTTTTTGCGCTTTATTTGTTTGCTCTTTTTTGCAATTGTTTTATGCTGTTGTTTGTCTGAGCATTTGTTGCTCTGTTGGTGAATACCAGAGCAAAAAAGAATACCATGAAAAAAAAAAATGGCTTTACCTAAAACAGTAATAGCATTGAGACAAACTGCAATAGAAACACAAATATAAACTGACATTTCAATACGATTGAAAAATACCATTAAAGAGCTAGTAAATAGAAAATTAAAACAAAAGCTATGTAGAGATATTTCAGTTTGGATCAAAGCAGTGAAAGACCAATCAACTATTTCCTGAATCACACCGGATGGCTAAAAAGATTTACAAGAGAAAATCTAATTATTTCTAATAATATTATAATAATATATAATAATTATTATTTTATAATAATTATTATAATTATTTCAAGGGTTTATGTCAGCCAAACCACAGATAGTGATTGCCGGAAAACATAGATGGCTTTTGTGATTTTATTTTGTTTCTGTTAACTTAAATGAATGGTGTTTTATCATGATACAATGTTTATTGTTTATTAAATGGAGTGTGGTGGGTTTGGCTAGTGGGATCCAACTATTTTCAAAAAGGGCCTATCTCTGTAGATAGATCTCCTTTCTATAATGTTGTCAGACACTTAGAATAACTGAGCCTGTAAGTGGCAAAAACAAACACTTTTGGTGGATGTACACTGATGGTCCACAAATGCTCTTGGTGGGCCTGTTTTGCCAGCCCGTTCTTATTCCAAAATTGTCAAATGCTGTTGCTTTGTCAGTGCTTTTGGCCACGGCGACCACCTCTTTCATCCACATGATACGCAAACAGACAGCGTCACTTGTGAACGTGGCCAGATGGCGCTGTGTCTGCATGATATGCCATAGAATGTCATCAGGTTGAAACACTGCCGGTAACAACGTGGTATAAGGGGTGGAAGCGGGTCCAACAAAACCAGGACTTTCATGAGGTAGTCCAGTGTTTGCTTCCTGTCTGAAAGTGATGTTATTTTCCTATACCTTACTATATGCCTCCTTCCCCTAATCCTAACCATTCATGCCAGCATTTGTGTATGTTGATGTCCTGGTGTTGGTTGCCATGTGCTTGTGTTGTCTAAATATAACCATGTGCAGCGTAATTCCACCCTGTGCTGGTGCTGACATCATGGTAACGTAATACCTAAACTACCAAATTTAGATGCAGAAGTCCACTTCAAAGCGGCAAAAATGTGACAAGTTGAGATGATAGCGTGTTGAAAAGTCTGGATGTTCGCGACCCATCCACCTCTCCAACCTGCCGTCTTTTCAAATTATGCGTGATATGTACCAATTTGGGTGCATTACTTTTTCCTGTAAAATATACAGTTTGTAAGAACAGCCTGCGCATAGTGGGCATACACCTTAAGTATACACTGTAAAAAAAAAAAGTCTAAGTCAAGACACAGAAAAATACATAATTTGTTTTGGTTTTTCATGTGTTTGTCTGGCAATAATAAAATAATAAATAATAATAAATAATAAAAATAAACTAATAAAACAAATAATAATAAATAATAATAATAATAATAACAATAATAATAATAATAATAAAAAAAATTAAAAAAACATAACACACGCCTTATCCTTCATGTTCGTGTAAGCCACTTGGTTGGAATACTAAAAGATCATGGCCACTGCAAACTAAGTCAACAGTTTCCGTCATAAGTCAGGATGCAAATCCAGGCATCTGCAATCAAACGCAATGACACGCAATGATGTCGATGAATGAAAATATTCATTACAAATTAGTTACAGCAAATATGACTGTAATGATTTTTTAAATGTAAATTTAATTTATTTTAATTTACATTCAAACCTAAACACTGCTGCTTAATGTGTGAGCATGACATGGATTTGCAGTGTTTTAATGTCATTATTTTTTTCATTCAGTATTGTTTTTGGGTCTTGGTTGGCCTGTAAAGCTGAGAGAATCCTGTAATCCCGATTCCACAAATGTTCCAGTGTGGCTTACAGTAGAGAAAGGAGACGAGGGAAATCTCTCTCTCCGTGTTTATTGAAAGCACACACGCAGGTACAAAGACGCTTTCTAAACAGCATCCCACAGACTACTTCTTTACAAGCTCGTTACACCGCTGTGCTCCTCCTTTCACAACGCTATAGTTTTAGAAAACACAACAAGGGAGGTGACGCTTTCACCTTCTTTCACTACCTCAGAAAAAAAACAACAGCTCAACAAATGGGTTTTCGTGTTGTTCTTCCTTCGCCTTCGTCCTCCCACTGTTTACATCTCTGTTTCGAACGGGGACAGCGGGGAAACAGAGCAGGTGAAATTGGACGCAGCAGTAGTTGTAGCTGATAGCAGGGAGGAAAGCTTCACAGCTCTTTTCTTTCAGTGTGCTGGTGACTGGCAAGGCTTCCCTATTAAACCAGAGAAAGGCCTTGAAAACACACAGACAGCACAAGAGGATTACACATCAGGTACAAGAGAACAACAAGAGCTCCGGAGCCTTTGTTAACTACAAGCTTGTATTGTCACACAGCTTTAGTGTGGTCTCCATTCATACAGTGCGCTGTGGAAATGTACTGTGTCAGTCTTCATGCATTGTAATAATGTATGGGAAATTGCTGACTCATTTGGATGCCAATGTTGAGTGTTTCTGTGCTGTGAAAAGGTTGGAAATCAGATGTTAAAATTAGCTGCTGTACATCAATGCATCGACTGCAGAGAACAAAAAAAGACTTGGGTATTATTAAAATATATATTTTCAGTTTCAGAGGTTTCTTTATGTTTGCTAATTAAATGAGGAGACCGAAAAAAAGAGAAAAAGATGATGGCTGCGTTAAAAACAATTTCCAGAACTATTGCTTTTTTGCCAACAAACACATTATTCAGTGAGATTAGTGCCATGAAAAGCATATGCTTTTTTAAAGAAAAATATTTTTTTACAACCATAATTGTGCCACCCTAAACCACATTTTATAAGCTCAAACATGATCTTTTCCTGACCATAACCAAGTGGTTTTTGTGCCTAAAACCACAGCGTTGTTGGAAAATTTAGTTTCAACGTTTCCACCGCGTGATAACATACAAATATAATGCATCCCTGGTTTACAAAAAGGTTCAGTGCCAACATTTTATTGGCGATTGGGTTAGTGTGCACCACTTATAATCTGAAATTTGCATTAAAGGAACTGTATGTGACATTCAGAGCATATATTTTATTAACGTGGAGGTGGCTGAGCCGGCAGCTAGCAGCTAACAATGACAACTCCATAAACAGTACTAACTACAGCAACACTGCTAACAGACCTAATATTGTTAACCAGGGGGGAACCTGAGGGTGGATGCTTGAGTTTTCCAACAACACCGCGCCAGTATCAGCAGTGACTGCTGTGTGAGTGCAGTTCAGAGTAGTGCTGATAGGCTACACACACAGAGACTCACATGTAAGTGTGGCTGGACCATCTAGCATTACTACAAACAGAGAGGCTTGGACTGCAACACACAGAGAGTGAGTTTGACTTCATCCTCTACTCTGGATGCCATTACTCCACTTATCTGTTCAGTCAGCAATGAAAAAACTCTCCTTCATGCCTCTGTGTCCACTCATCCAGATTACTGTAACTCATCATCTGCTGGACTGCTCCAGAAATCAATCAACCGTGTCCAACTTGTCCAAAATACAGCAGCTGGTATTCTTATAAGATCTTGAAAACATGAGCACATGTTGTCGTCTCATTGAACTTGTTACACCTGGTGGTTAGATTTTAAAATTGTATTGCTTGTTTTGAAATATCAAGGGACCTTGCTCCTTGTTAAATCCTCATTATATGCAACATCATTATGTGCTCATATATGTATGCATGACAGCACACCTTCCTCATCACTGAAGGATTTTCTCTGCTATTTCTTAATCACTGCTCCTAAATAAATCATATGATTATCATTCTATTTCTGGCAGGTGATAAGGAGCATTTTACAACAGTATTAATGAACATCAATATCTCTACATCAAGTCAGTGAATCATTCTCAGAAAAAAATCCAGCTAACCAAATGAAAAGTAACAGCCAACTCAGTAATGGTATACACTAAAAACTTAACTAGCATAAACCACCATGTTCTGAACAGTGTACATTTGCGTGTATGAGCATAAAACAGAAAACAGAAAAACCTCTCTGTCCAGAGGCATGATGGGAAATATAGGCTAAGTGATTTGGACTGCGGTAAAAACATGATACCTCTCTTTTTTTTTTCCTTAATTCTGACTTTTGGACTTTACCTTGCTCTTGAGTTATTGGAAATGTGTGTCATCCTCTGGCTTCCTCCATCAGGTGTGCTGTGACTTGGCAAAAATTTGCAGATGTAATGGCTAAATATCTATATGGAATAATGGTTTTTTGGCACAGGATATCTTAGTTGTAACAAGACAGAGGAAGCTGACCATTTCTGTGTTTGTATCTGGTGTATTTATTTAGCTTGATTTTAGTCCTTTGTGCTCAGCCAGGTTTCTTATCCAAAGCCATTCTGTTCTGTGCCTTTTTAATGTCGTCTTTCTGTATGTACTCTGGCGGGTGGGGGGTGGGTGGGCCTGGGAAGGGGGGTTGGTTTATATGTTTAGATGTTGTTTTATGTTACTTGTGAAGCACTTTGTGCTACATTAAATGTATGAAAAGTGCTCCATAAATAAAGTTTGATTTGATTTGATTTGATTTGATTTGAACCCCACAACCCCCTCTCTAGTAAGCATAAGCTCAAGTTGGCCAGCGGACTTGACAGGGACTAGAAAACATCTCTGTAGGTCGTTGCTTCAGGAGTAGTGAATTAGGTTTCATTGCATATATGATTCTAATGACTTGACAGATTGTTTTCTAGGTTAGTCAGACTGTGTACTCCATGGAAATGGAGAGCTGCAAAAAGCTTTTTTATTTTGAGAGCTAATTGTCCCAAAACGTGAATGCATTATGATTATTATTTTGTTGGTAATAGTTGTGTAATCGCAATATTACACTCGAAGGTGTACTTTAACATAATTTGAGCATATCAGTGATGCGGTGAGGATCGAGACACTTGTGGATCACTATTGTGCTCAAATGACATTAAAGCACACCCTCGAGTGTAATATTGCTTAAACCTCACCCTTTTCTCTGCTGTTTGTTCTCTCAGATCAACCAGATGTTAGTCTCAGTCCCCAGGGCAGAAAGAGAAAGAGAGTTACAGAGCATTTGCCGTGAAAGCTCCACAATCCTCTTTTAAAACTGTTTTTTTTTTTTTTTTTTTTTAAAAAAACCCAAAACTCTTTTAAATCAGGTATTTCTTTTTTTGTTTTGAGATTTGATTCATTTGGATTTTTATATATATTATGTAATGTCTTTTATCTTTGTTTCTATTTCCCAGCTGCATTGAACTTCCACCAATTGTAGTTGGTAAGCTACCCACTTACAAGGTTCAGCTCGTCCTCACTCCAAACTCGTCAAAGTCGTCCGCTCCGTCAGTACTTTCAGTGTCCAAGCATGACACCAAAAGCCACTTTCCATGTCCAACCCGAACGTGGCTGGGCAGTGTCAGCTTAGAACTCACTTGGACAGAACCAGTGCCACTGTTAATATACACTGGTGGACAGCCAGAGATCACTGGGCGCATCCACATGCAACACCCATGGCTGGCGTCAATTGTAAATGGATGGAACCTGCTCCATGCACCTGACACGCTGAAGGACAGTAATAACGCTGCCAGTAACTACATAAAATAAGGTGCCTGCGGGTGGGGATTTGGTTGGATCCAACAAACATCTTACTTTTTTGTGGGAGTCTGGAGTTTGCTTCCTGCGTGGATGTGAGTTGTTTTTTCCCCCTTCATGTTACCATGTGTCTCTTTTGCTTAAACCTAACCATCTATGACTTTGTTGCCTAATCCAGACCATCATGATGGTTTACGTTGGTTGCCATGTGCTGTTGTGTAAACATAAGGACCGTGCTCCATCACAATGTCATTCCACCATGTGCATTTGTTGACATCATTGACAGCATCCTGGAGCGTCAATAGCTGACGCATAAAGGTGACTGACAGAATGTCACCATGTGTTGAGTTGGGGTGAAAATGTGTTACAAAGTTCCAAGTTTCCCCTCAGAGTCTTTTATAAAAGCTCTCCAGAGTAAAAGTTGTACAAACAAGTTCATGGTGAAACACAACCAATAGGAATATGTGCTCCCTTCAATTTTGTCTCTCCATTCTCTCAAAATTCAGTTATTGGTCGACAGCATCTCCTGTTTTTTTTCAGGTCATATTATAATTCTGTCTAGAAACCAACTAACTCAAAATAATTGGGAAATAAAACAAAGTAAAGTACCTGACTTAATTTCCAGCTGTGTAAATACACATTTTTAATGTATTCTCACAGTTTGCTCTGTTCATTGTGGCAGCCAAATGGAAATACTTGCTTTTCTGTGTGTGGAAATGATCAAGAGTTAATATGCTAACAGCAAAAACACATCTTTCCTCCATGCTGCTTTGGTCTGAGAGTTTGCTCTTGAGAACGCTACAATGTAACTGTCTAAGTATGTGCGCCTCCCAGGCAGCTGTGCTTCTGTCAAGTGTATAATTAAAACTCCAATCTGCAATCTTTGGTGTCATAGACAGCAAAAGTCCAAATATGTTTGGCTTCAGTGACCAGCAGGCTCAGGAAGATGATGCACTTTAATTCACTGGTCATAATTCAGTGGTCAGAGCAATTTCGCCGCAGCGCTTCAGATGTCACAGCCCCTTTATACTTGATTATTTTTTTTACTTCTTAAGTCCAATACTCGACTCAGATGCACACTGGTGCCCTAGTTTAAAATCCCATTTCACATTCACTTTTTCTCAAAAAGACTACGCAATAGAAGGTCTGTAATTGTCTTGATGATTGAACAGTATGTAGACATAGACAAAGTGGTATGCTACACAAGGATACAATATTTGTTGTATTGAGGTGATTTAAAGTTTGTGGTCACACACTGGTGCCTTCCAAAATTCATAGCACCCTAAAAAAGAGAATAAACTTTTAACTGTTAACTGTTGTTTGTGCACAGGAAGTAAATTGATACAACTTCAACTTAGCAGTAGCCAGGTTTCCATTAACCCTCAAACAGCGCAAGTTGAAAATGCAAATACAAAATACGCCTCTCATTTAATCGCAAAAAAGTTTTTACAATCACATGAGGTGAAATGGCAGTCATTGTTGCAGCTGACAGTCTCCAGCCGGCGCCAGCGGCCCGAACACGGAACCGTGGGGAAGCTTGGATAACAACCTGATCCAGGTGAGCTAACGTGCCAGCCGGGACCGAACCAGGCGGTGCTGCTCTCGGTCCACTGGACAGTCAGTCACCGGGCAGCAGTACCGCTCCACCGTGAGAACACAGACAACCGATAGCAAGGGAGCTAACATGCTAACTACTTGCTAACCGTGCTGACAAACTGCTAATTGAGCTGCACTATCAGAAGCTGCTAACATATCTAGTTTCACCTGACTGAGCTCATCATAAGCCATGCCTTCACTCACCTCACCATCTGGATGTGACAGCTGCCTCCGCCTGTCACAGAAAATCTCCGAGCTGGAAGAGAGGATATCCATCTTGTACCAGATCAAAGATGATGAATGGTTTCTGGACTCCCTGGTCACCGTGGGTCGCGCTGTCGCCACCACAGCAACCGGAGAATTGGATTCGACCGTCCCATGTCTGGATGTCAACTGTGCCCAGCCTGTAGTCCTCCGGGCCCCGCTGAGAACTAAGCCCAAGTCCCGGTTAGCTCCACTCCTAGTGACAAGGAGTCTTGGGTTGTTGCCCGAAAGAGCTGGCATGCTGGATCGCTACCTGCTCATCCCCATCAACCACCGACCCTCCAGCTGACCAACAAATACTCCATCCTTGACGAGGATGATTTTCCTCTGCTTCCCAGCCGTCACATTACGTCACCAGAATCTGATGGCCCCTCTTCGCCGCCCCCACCATCCATGCCTGTGTCCAAGCGGTCCGACTCTACTGTAGATCTCCGCTCTCGGCGTCACGCCCCCTCTTCACGACCTGGCTGTGTGCAGTTTACCCCTCGCCCTGTAAACTGCTCTCCAGCAAGGGGCTGCTCTGTTGGGAAAGACGCCGCTCAGCTCCTGCAACAGTCCCCGGCTACGTCCATCCATCCCAGGCCGGTGAACGTGTTACACACAGAGGACACCGAGCCGAGCCGAGCCGAACCTGCAACTCTTCGACCGCTTATCGCCCCTACTACGCTGATTGTTGGCGACTCCATAATCAGGAATGTGCGCTTCCACAATGCAGTTACGCACTGTTTCCCTGGCGCCACAGTCTGTGACTTTACCAAAAAGCTCCAGGGTTTACTGCCTTCACTCACGCCATCCATTAAAAGAGTTATAGTTCATGTGGGAACCAACGACACAGCTTTTCAACAGTCCGAGCAAACTAAATCTGACTTCGAATTTCTTTTTGAATTCCTGAAGCAACAGTCTACACTCCCATCTCCCACACACACACCGCCCCCACACCATCACCTGTTGCTCCATTGGACTCAACTTACCACATTCCAGTCATCATCAGCAGAGAGCGGATCCAGCATAAGCCTCCTCACAAATCCATAATTAATATCAATAATCGCAAAACCGCTTCGCAAAGCTCAACCACATTCTTCAGTAGATCAGTCCCCAGTTACTTTACACATGGCCCTCTTTAATGTCCGCTCTCTGCTGAACAAGTCTTTTATTGTCAATGAACTGATTTTAGATAGGAAACTAGACTGTTTGTTTTTAACTGAAACATGGCTGGGTACGGATGCACCTGTTGTTGAGTGGTAAAAGGGGAGGTGGCACAGCTTCTATTAGTACTAACACTCTTGCCACCAAACCGATTTTATTTGAACAATACACCACCTTTGAATATCACGCAGTTGTTTTTAGCAACCCTCCGATTTTATGTGTCACTCTTTATCGTCCACCTAGAAAATGTAGTCTTTTTATCAATGAATTTTCAGAGTTTTTAACAATTTTACACAATTCTTACAATATGATCATTTTAATCGGTGATTTTAACCTTCACGTAGACAACCTTTAGACCCTGTTTCTAATGAGTTTTTAAATGTTCTTAATTGCATGGATTTTACCCAACACGTCTCAGAACCTACTCACAACAGAGGACACACCCTGGACCTGGTCATCACGTATGGCTTGTCCACTGGTGTGTCCTCTGTTGTCGACCTAGCTGTCTCAGACCACTACTGCGTGTTTTTTAACATCACTGGTTTTATTCGGCGGGAGACCTCTGTGAGAACTGTAATGAAACGTCATCTAACCCCTGAAGTGGCTGCAAATTTTAAAGAGGTCTTAGACAAGGCTCTCCCCACTGTTTTACCTGCCCCCTGTGATTTTATGATTGATGATTTTAACAGCAGGTTACGATCCTAAACACACTCGCTCCGTTTAAAACCAAGACCATCCCAACTAAAACCATACCACCCTGAAGAAACGATGAACAGAAGAAACTAAAACGAAATTGCAGGGTGGCAGAGAGGAGATGGAGGAAAAACAAGATCACCATAAACCATCAAATATACGTTGAACAACAAAAAATATACAATACAGCAATATGACTTTCTCGCAACAACTACTTTTCAAATCTAATCAATAACCATAAGAACAACACCAAAGTTCTCTTCTCAACAATAGACAATCTACTCAACCCGGATTTTAAGAAACCTCATTTTAATACCACTGACTCCCTTTGTGAGGAGTTTGCAGTCCACTTCATGGGGAAGATAGACACTATCAGACATAATATTTTATCCTCCCAGGGTAACATGGTTTGGTTTTACGTCTGAGTGTCTGTCTTCACCGGAGGAAACACTGGACAGTTTTGTCCTGGTTAATGCTGAGAGTCTTGATAAAGTTTTCTCCTCAGTGAGGCCCACCACATGTCTTTTAGACCCAATCCCGACCCCGTTTTTTAAGTTGTTTTATGGGTCTTTTAGAGATCAGCTTTTAAACATGATGAATTGCTCTCTTCAAACGGGGGTCTTTCCTGCTGCCTTTAAAGGGGCAGTGGTGAGGCCCCTGCTGAAGAAGAGCAATTTAGATTTTAATGATTTTAACAATTTTAGACCAGTATCTAACTTACCATTTTTAAGCAAAATTTTAGAAAAATTTGTTCTTATTCAGCTAAATGATTTTATTAATTCACACAATGTCCTAGAGAAATTTCAGTCTGGCTTTAGGGTAAATCACAGCACCGAGACGGCCCTCTTAAAGATTTTAAATGATTTTAGATTAAATTATGATTCACAAAGGCTCACAATGTTGATTCTACTGGATCTGAGCGCAGCCTTCGATACAGTAGATCACACTGTTCTTTTAACTCGTTTACAACACATCGGCCTGTCCGGTGCTGTTCACAAATGGTTTACTTCCTATCTCACAGACAGAACATTCATGGTAAGTTTAGATACATGCTCCTCTAGGGTTCATAAAATCACATGTGGTGTGCCTCAGGGTTCCATTTTAGGCCCAGTGCTTTTTAATCTGTACATGCTCCCTCTAGGCAGTGTCATCAGGAGACATAGAGTCAACTTTCACAGCTACGCTGATGACACTCAGTTGTACATCTCCATGTCTCCTGATGACACAAGGCCAATGGATGCACTTTTTAACTGTATTTTAGATGTCAAATCCTGGATGGCAGAAAACTTTCTCCAGCTTAACCAGGACAAAACTGAGGTTTTAGTCCTCGGTCCTGAGGCCCAGAGAGAGAAACTTTTACCTAAACTACAAGCACTGTCTTTTAATCCATCTCCACAAGTAAAAAACCTGGGCGTGATTTTAGACTCTGAGCTGATTTTTATCCCCCATATTAAGAATATAACAAAAATAGGATTTTATCACTTAAAGAACATAGCCAGAGTCCGCCCTATTCTCTCTCGGGCCAACACGGAGATGCTGATGCATGCTTTTATTACCAGTCGTATCGATTACTGTAATGCCCTGCTTTCTGGTCTTCATAAAAAGAGTATCTCAGGTCTACAACTTTTACAAAATTCTGCAGCTCGTGTCCTGACGAAGACCAGAAGGCGGGCCCACATCACACTGGTTTTAGAATCACTGCATTGGCTCCCTGTGTGTTTCAGGATCGATTTTAAGGTTCTTTTCATGGTTTTTAAATGTGTTAATGGTCTTGGGCCTTCTTATCTGTCAGAACTGCTTTTACCCTATGAACCCTCGCGGTCCCTGCGCTCCTCCGGCAGTGGCCACCTAGTCATTCCAAAAGTCAGGACACATACCCACGGCGAGGCGTCCTTTTGCTACTATGGCCCTCGCCTCTGGAACAGCCTGCCGGAGGAGCTCAGGGCCGCAGAGAACGTCCATGTTTTTAAGAGCAGGCTCAAGACCCACCTTTTTAACTTAGCTTTTAACTGATATTTATTTATTTTATCTGTATTTATTTAGCTTAGCATCTTATGATTATTTATATGTTACCATTGTTTTTATTGCTTATAGCCTTATTTTATTTAGCCTATTGTTTGGTTTCACGTTAAAGTTTTACTTATTTTTACTATTTTTTTAGGTTCTCCCACTGTTTCCTCCGGGGAGCCCTCTGTGCCGGGAGCGGTGGTCGGCCGTGGCCACCTGGGTGCTGTCCTGTGGTGCCTGGGTGGAGGTTGGGTGTTTCTACCCCGCCTCCTCTGGGCGCCTTGTGTCGGTGCTCTTGGTGGCCGTGGCGGATTAGCTGCTCTCGGTGCAGACGGCTCCTCTGATGGCGTTCCTTGCCGGGTTCATCTGTATTCAGCCTTGTGTGCAATATCTTATTGTTGCTGTTGGGGTGTGGGCGTGTATGTGTGTGTGTGTGTGCGTGTATGTGTGTGTGTGTGTGTGTGTGTGTGTGTGTGTGTGTGTGTGTATACTTGGGCATGTGCGTAGGGAGCGGGGTGGGGTATGAATGTGATTTTTGTGCGGGGAGTGCGGAAGGACGGGATTGATTTTAATCTGTAAAGCACTTTGTGTTACTTTTTTGTATGAAAAGCGCTTTATAAATAAAGTTTGATTTGATTTGATTTGATGAGGTGGTATTTCAGGCTATTCGAAAAATCCATATTTTGCAAAACTGCAATGGATATACTTTTTAAAAGAAACTTTTATAGCTCATATGATGTGCAACACTGGGTGGTGGTAATGCGACTTATGGATGCCAACCACCACAAACCAAAAGAAGAGGAAAAAGTACAACATAGTCTCATGGCATTCTACAAAACATGTCTCAATATGTGTGGCTGGAGGAGACCGAGATCTTCTTAACTCTTATGTCAGACAAGAGAATTACGGCAATATTAGATCGGCTTTATTTAGTAGCTGCAATAGAAATAAACCTGCCAATGTTTTGGACATCCATCGCCATGGTTACTGGAATGTTTTCACTAGAGGAAAATCTCAACAGAAGTCACATAACATCACTCAGTGGAAACGCAGTCATCCTACAATTGTGTTTTATCAAAATTTTAAAAAATATCGCTTAAGTTTTGCACAAATCTGTAATGAAAACCCAGCTAGTGAGACATCTTACAAAACCTAAGCCCCTAGTTTGCCATACATGAGTTAGTCAGTGATAATTTAATTAAATGCAAACATATTCAGGATTATTAAACATTTTAAAACAATAAAAAAACCAAAAGATATCAATCCATCTCTGCAGGAAGCTTTAACCAGCAAGCTTCTGCTACTTTCCTTTTTTTTCTTATGCATACTGAAACAAGATCGCCTGTCACCAAAACAGACACAGTTTTATTTATAACGTAAACACTAAACACTAAAAACAGAGAGCTTGATGGAAGATATTACAGTGTCAGTGTAAATATTAATACACATCTGTTGCCTGAGAAGTCCATTTCCTGACTGTTGGTACAACACCGCTGCAAACATTAGCCCACTGTTTTACTGCCAGCTAATTACAGAGGCATCACAGACACACTCTGACCTAAAGGAGCACAGCAATGAATCATAGGTGCACACGACTCATTGGTTCATTAAGTATGTGTAGCCTTATATGCCTGTTTTTAAAGCTCTCATAAGTACAAGGATGAATGAATCAGTTGGTACTTATAATTGCGTGTAGGTGCCCTCGTGTTTCTATATGTTACTGTCTATCTTTGATGGTTTTTTTATTGTGGTTATTATTGTTATTGTTGTGATTACTGATAAATGAATATCAGGAAAAATAAGCAGCTTCAAACAGCATGAAACCAAAACAAAAACTTACTTTACTCATTACCAACATGCACTTTAAAATCCAAGGTAGGTCACTAATCCTGTCTGCATAACAGAGTCTAATCATTCTAACAACTTTGCTGCTATTCTCTTTGACATTAAATTACCATTGTTTCCTCTACTTTGTGTTTTACTTTACTTTTTAAAATGATTTAAAGGCTTCCAACAATGAAAATAAACAATTCCTGCAGCTGCTCCACATTAAAAGCCCACCAGGAGAGGATAGATTAAATCCTCATTGGAGAAAGTTCTTACATGGCCCATAACATTTAGATTTATTATGCTGCGTGTGGTTGTCAGCAGAAACAGACAGTGAAAATGGTGTTTTGATAAGTATATTGACTCCATACCACCTTTTATTACAGTTTCAATGTCTCTATCTGTCACAGAGATGAGGAAATACAAATATATTTGTCTTTAACTTTCCTGCTTCTGTTTAAAAAAAAAGTCCTCTGACAATGTCCCTGTGGACACAATCCCATCAGTTGACACAAGGCACTTTATTGAGAAACATTTGCAGGACCGTGTTGTTGACAATGCAGGAGCTGCACAACTTTATAAATGAGTGGAATATTTGCTTATAATTGTGTAAATACAGTACTTATAGCAGCAGACAGCTCTGCAGAAGCATCACAGCAACAACGTTGCCAGTGTGAACATTGCAAGCGTGCAACACTCTGCACTTTGGCGAGGTTGACGTTACGCGCTGCTCACGCTTGCGGTGTGTTCCAGGTCTTGTGCTTGGATCAAAATGTGTAGCAGCAACCTCAACGAACTGCAGCGTCTTTTATCACGCGGATGTGAAAGGTTCTGTCCAACTCAGTTCTTGACGCTGCCATGGCAGGTGCTGTCCCAATGTTTGGCCTTCAGGCCATTCAGCCATTCAATTGGTTCTGTGTGGCCATATTTTGAGCTGACGCCACCCAGCGTCATATACCCTGGTGAAAGTTGGCTTTTGGTGTTTGGATCTTGCACCGAAATCACTGCAAGAGCGGCAGTATTTGAGGACTTTGAAATGAGAATGGACTGTTCGGCCACTACGGAAATTGGCCTCAAAGCCCAGAGCACTTTCCATAGGCCTGTCACTGTTAGGTTACCATCAGCAAAACCTTCCTGCACACGAGTCACATTAAAAATCTACCAGGACAGGAGACATACTCTCCTTTAAACCACTGAAAAAAACTTTTATTGCAAACTAAAGAAGTGTAAAGTAACTTGGACATGATGAGTGAATGTGAATGTATTTCCATAAGAAAAGAGAAACTTAGAGGAGCAGAGGGTTGAGTATGCCATACAATATGATGCAACTATTTGAGAATGCATGGTATTAGCTAACACATTGAAAGCTCAATGTTGGGGTTAGGGTTGCGGTCTCTGCTCCCTGTGTTAAGCTATTAAGTGGCGGATAGAAATATGCATTGTTTAGACGAGAGACACAGGGATTTCCTCAGTCAAATCACCCCCATTTTCTGTCTCTATATTCCTTCAATTCTCTCTTCAATATTTTCTTCTCCTCCACCCTCCTTTTTGGGGACTAGAAGTTGTCACCTCATTATGTGCTGCCTAATGTTGCAGGTAATTAGTAGAGTCTGTCTCTTGCTGGAAAGTAAAGGGAAGCGGAGCCAGGCGAGGCTCTGAGAGAGGCACACTGACACCGTCTTCGACACTTTAATATATGCTAATAGAAAAGACATTTATCTGCATAGTTTTACATAAGAAAGGGGCCATCTGTCTAGGGTTTTTAATAATTTCCTCTAAAAAATGTCAGAGAAAGTCATAACTTAGCTGTTACACAGAATAACATTTGCACTCTTATCTTCAGTGGCCGTGATCTATTTAAAAAAATGATTAATTAAAGAGTAAGGAAAAGAGTGGAGGCAGGGAGATGGGGCGAATACAGAGCAGCGGCGTGATGGGAAAAAGATGACCTCTATCAGAATAACTTTATGCCGCCAGTGAAAAGTCACAGGGTTATTCATTATAGGCGCTGCATATATGTCAATATATCACTGTCACATTAAATCTAGTATCTTAGTGTGATTACAGTACACAAATAGGATGGTAGTGGATATGGTTGTTAGCCTCATTTTGACACCAAATATGCTTTATTTAGTGTGTGTTTGTCCAAATTCAAACAAAATGCTTTCCGACCCAAGAACCTAAGACTGTAGACTATTTAGTAGGGTTCAATAAGACAGGTTGGCATCACACATCTCATTTATTTTAACAGTTTGGGGAGCACTGAATCTGTGTTTCACTTTATAAAAAGGCCCCCAGCGTTTACGATATCCCTTGGACCCTGTACTTGAAAAATATAAAAGTATGTTTACAACAAAAAAGTTGGTATATCTCACATTGTAATTTCCAGTGTGTACGAAGTGGATAAAGCTGAATGAAGCAGGAACAGACAGCAGACCAGTGGGTGCTGATGGCCACAATATTCCCACCCAACTCCAGATTCTAGATAATTTAAAACAGATTTGAATTTTATCAAATGATATGTTGCTACTGTGTTAGCTCATGCTTTCTCTAACAGAGCAAAGTGAGGGAGTTATAAGAGATGGTCAATCACTGAGGTGGGTCCAAAGTAATGTGAATAAGAGGTTCAACTTGTTTTCAAGCCTTATACACGTTTAGCTTCAGAGTGATATTTAGAATTTTACTCAGGTAATAGTGGCTTAAGATTTGATACTGAAAAAGCCTTTAATTTCCCAGGCTTGCAGATTTAATAATGCTGCATCAGCAGGTTTGGGTGAAAGGTGAAAGTTGTAACATTTGACAGTCACTGGCTGAAATGAAACTGAAGCTGTTGCAGGGAAATTTAATCAGATGAAAGTAAAGGTTAGGGAGGTTCAATTTTGAGCTTCTAGATCTGTCAATAAAAACAAAATAAAACAAAACAAAACAAAAAAAACCTGAACAAACTGACTGCTTTTCTTCATTGGCCTGTTTTCCACTCCAGTTCATCAAATACCAAAGTTCTGGATCAAACTAAACTGGACTTTCACCGAGGATACTACAGTTTGTGTTTGCCATGAAACCAGAAGTCAGTGTTGTTTTTCATTTACCTATGTGTTAGTTGTGTTTCAGCTGTGCGTCACATCAATACACTAAAGGGTGCCCTATGTGTTGCTATTAGAGCCCTAGGGGTGTGAAAATATGTCAGTGCTTGACAACCCGGAAATGAGAGCAGTTGTCTACATCTAGTTTGTACTATGTCCCTGGGGTGCTGCCACCTCTGGGAGCTAGAACTAAGTGCCAAGCAGGGGAATAAAGACTAGAATGTGGCAAGGGGCAAGGTCCACTCTGCCACTGGGGGCTTTGAGGTGGTTATTCGCTGCCTTAAGGGCAAAGTTCTTCACATCATAGCATCTGAACAGGTGGTAAGCCAAGTAATGACAGCAGGTAAGGTCATTGATGCAGCTGCCCAACCTTGTAAAACCTCAGTTACTTATCACCCATCTCAATTTATTACCTAAATCATCAGCTCTTGTTTTACTTTTACTTCTGAGGGGTTGCTCTAAAGCCTCCTGCAGACATCTCAAATATAGTCAATTCAAGTCAAGTCAATTTTATTTATAGAGCCCATTATCACAAAACATGGTTTGCCTCAGAGGGCTTTACAGTGTACGACATCCCTCTGCCCTTAGACCCTCACATCAACCTAGGAAAAACTCCCCAAAAAGAACCCCTGTAACGGAGGAAAAAAAGGAAAAAACATCAGGAAGAGCGTCAGAGGATGATGAGGGATCCCTCTTCCAGGACGGACAGATGTGCAATAGATGTTGTAAATAACAAATGAAATACAATCATGGCAAAAAGGAAAGAAAAAGAGAGAGGGGGGAGGGGGAGAGAGGCACAGTAATAGTGGAAACAGATGTATGTCATATTACAATCATGATTATTATCAAATGCACTCTATGATGATATTGTGGGTGTTGATACGAGTCTCATGCATATATTGATACGGAGGTGTCCAAAGACATGATCACGGCGTTGGCGCAACAAGGACCAAGACCACGATCAGGGCGAGCGGGGGGTCCAGTATTAGTGCAGCCACAGTACAAGCACAACCAAATGCAGGGTCACAGCGCCAGCACAGATATCACAATGATCTCACACAGCCAGGGTTTCAGCCATGATCCGGGAAAGCTAGGAAACGAGGGAGCAGGAATGCTCCAGAGAGGCAACGGGATTAGCGTGGTATAGTTCAACAGAACCAAGGTGGTGAACAGTAAAAAGGACAAGCACTCAATGAGGATCCTAGAGTCACTGATCAGCAATTACGGCTTTAATATGAATGCTAGAGAGCAGTAATAGAAAAGAAAGACAGAGAGAGGAAGCAGAGCCAGAGTGGCAGTTCTGAACGGACTCAAAACCACCCCCGCTGGATCGGGCCGAAAGTTCTGCCACCTCTCCCTCCTCCCCGTCACATGGACAGGGATTTCAACTGAGGACAAGAAACTTGTGCTCCAGGAATATACACACTAACGAAACTATGGTCACTAATCAGCTATTATGGCTTAAATATAACGGTCCGAGAGCAGTGTCAGTCCCCACTGCTATCTGACCCCCATAGAAAGTCCCCCGGCAAGTTAAACCTATGTCAGACTAACTATGGGCAGGTCCGGGCAATCTTAGCCAGCCCTAATTATAAACTTTATCAAAGAATATAGAGTGGTGTGTGACATCATCAAGACATCGCAAGTAGCAGTTGTAGGAACACTACATCTATGATTTTTTATGTTCAGACCTTTGAGTTTGCCCACTCCACTGAGTTGGAGCTGACTCATATGTCTAGCATGGTGACATGAGACAGTTTCTTGGTTAAAATAAAGAATGATCCCATCACCGTCACAGGCATGACTTACGCCGTTGTCAAGCTACTGTCAAGTGTTGCTAAGCAGTGGGCTGGTGTCCAGAGCCAAGGGGGCGGAATAACAACAATAGAGAGCATCTGATATCATATGACTGCAAGTTCCAAACAGTTTATGTCACACATTGACAACTAAACTACATTTATTTGCTAAATGAAGGCTTTTGGTATGACCCATAGATAATGCAGTCTGTCTGCACTCATCAGCTACAAATAAAGATGAAGAAAGTGAAAGAAAAAAAAGCCTAACTAGCTTTCAGCATTTTGTATTTGACTTTGATGTGTGTCTTTGAGCGTTCACATCTCTGAACATTAAAAAAATAATAATAATCAGTCTGGGGTCATTATTGCTTACTGCTCTGTGAGTATGGCCTTTCTGAGTAAAAAAATCAAAGTACCCAAAGAACTACATGTAGCCACAAGGGACCAGAAAAATGCAGCCCTCTGTAGAAGAAAATATACAGGGTTGGGTCATATTACACTAAAATGTAGTCAATTACTGAATGTAAATTACATGTCAATTTTTGTAATTTGTAATGTAATCCATTGGATTAAAAAAAAAGTTAGTTCTGAATACTTTTGGATTAGTTCATAATCAAACTTCATAATCTTTTATTTAAAAAATAAAAACGGGTGCAGCACCAAATTCTAGGCACTATATCGTAGGCAGCTGGACTTGCTTAAATTTCTTGATGATGTTTCGCCTTTCATTCAAGCAGCTTCTTCAGTTCCAACTGAAGCTTGTAGTACTTTGGGTCAGTTGGAACTAAAGAAATTGCTTCATTGTCAAGAAATTCAGGCAAGTCCACTTTCCTACAATATAATGCCTTGAATTGCCATGACCTGGATGACTGTGAACCTGAAAACCAATGTGCAGCACCAAAAATCAGAGTTCCATATACATTCTTTGTGCTCTCCAAACATCTTAAAAACATTTTTGATGCAAATAAAATGTGTATTAAGCCTTCACAGTTGGTTCACAGTTGGTAAAATCAAACTGTCCTTACAAAAACTGTACTGCACAATCTACGGGTATACTGTGTATATTCTACAATACCGACCTTTTGATGAAGAGATGCCAGGAATAGAGTGCTGTTTTGGAGGGACTGCTGCTGCTAACTACCCTGTAATATTTTTGTATAGCCTTGCAATAACAATACTGTATTTATTTTGATGTGGGTCAACAAGCCATTTTGAAAAATAATGGCTTGGCAAGAACGTTTGCTGGATTAATCACTGTCTGGATGTTCAATTATGAATTCACTTACAAACATGACAAACAAATCCCAAATGTTTTTCACTCATGTTTCTAGTAGTTGTGAATGAGCTGTGAAATCAGGTCATTTCTGACTGGGAAACAGATATTTAAGCCTTTGTCATTTGAAATTGATGAGTTCACTTTTGTGAATTCAGGTCTCAAGTATAAAGTTCTCATGTACAAAGTTTGCTCCCATTCACTGCTATTTCACACTCAGACGTTAGAGATAATACATCTGATAGAGTCACTGCCACCCAACAACTTTAAGATCAATGTTTAATTGAAATGAAGATTGCATTGATTAAACCTAAAGCAATACAATTCCTAGTCCTCATCTTATTTTTTTTTCATTTCCTTTGCACACAGTGATTACAAACCCCTGAACAAATTCTACATTTTAAGCTTCCATTTCATGCTAGGAAGGAAATAGTAATAATTATTGATCAGTTCATGTTGTAGTAATGTTTTGATTTCCAAGCTGACAACTCCAAGTCTATAATGTTGCCGGTTAAAGCGACAAGAGAGAGGACACGGTGCGCACTGAGTAAGAAGAAGCAAATGTATGCAGCATGTGCCTGTGCTCTCCATTAGGCCATGAACTCATTAAAGTAAGGTTTAAAAGACTAAGTCACAGTCTCCAACATGCAGAAACTACTCCCACATCAAAGATGGTAGAGTTAAAAACATGAAACACTCATCTTCACCCCTTGAACACTGCTGTTAAATTTCTCTTTTAAGTAGCTTCAAAGCTGGAAAATGCATGTTTTTTTTTCACTGAATGACAAAGTCACATGTATTTACATCTGCTGACACTTCAGTGAAGCTGCTCTACATCATGCATCATGCTTAAAGTGAATACTTAATTGTATTGACCCCTTTTGAATGAATGCAGCAGTGCATATTAGTGTCTTTGAAAACCTTCCTATATTGAGAAGACTCAAAGAACCTAAAGGCAGAGTCTGTACATTTACATCAGCCTTATCTCACAGACATATCCGAAATGACCACAGTCCCTTAACACCGCATTACATGGGAGTGGCACGTGGTATGTTGCAGTTATGTCTTGGCACCACAAAAACCATGACAATGGAAAGTGTATTAGGATCCTTCTAATGATGGACCAGCCCATTCTCAATTCAAAGGCATCAAATACTGCTGCTTTGACAGTGTCTCTGTAGGAAGATCATGACGCTAAAAGCCACTTTTGCATCCACATGATACACTGCTGGACGGTGTTACATGAGAACATGGCTGGACAGAACCGGTCGCATTGTTATTATACGCCAGTGGATGGTTGGCGGTGTCACTTGAGAACGCAGCCAAACATAACTTGCCACGTCCACATGATATGCAGAAGCAGAGATTCAGTTTAAAATGCTGACGTTTAAAAAGTAATATGAAAAGCACAAGGGCTTTTGTAGGATGGGCAGGTCCAACAAACCCCAGACTTTCATGCAGGAGTCCGGTGTTTGTTTCCTGTCTGAATGTGATGTTTTTTTTTGTTTATTTTTTATACCTTACCATGTGTCTTTATTACCTAATTCAAACCATCTGTACCAGCATGTGTGTTTGTTAATGCAATTGTGTTTGGTTGCCATGTGGTTTTGTTGCCCAAACATAACCAAGTGCAGCACAGTCCCACAATGTGGCTTGCTACCAGGGATTTGATAATGGGCAACCTAACTAAAGTAAAAGTGACACCTAATGAAAATAATTTCAACTGGTACTGATACCTGACAACATTTTTAACCATTGCAAATGAAAATGACCACTTAATGAGCAAATGACGGTGCTCTGAACCTGCTAGTAGATGTAGCAGGCCCCTTCTAACCCATATCTATTGGACTAATAACCACTGATAATTCCCATTCAGTGAAGTAATAACATTCAAAATAGCTTAGAATGCCTCAGATAACCATTCCCTTAGATGGCCTTTTTAATCTGACATCTGCAGTATGTGTGTTAGTTTTAGACCATATCAGTTCCTCAGAAATGTAAAATTTGGGACTTTTGAAAATGTAAAGTAGGTTATGTGAGACTGCCTTCATGTGATTACTATAAAATGCAATAGGAACCAGAAGATAAGAGACAAAAGCTGAAGGGGCACAGAAATGTAAGATCAGCAGCAGAATCACAATATCATGGAAATGTCATTAACTTTTTTAAAAAAAAAAAAAATGGTGTGAGCTATGACTGTGCTGACCTGCATGGTAGCATTACAGTACTATTGCACCAGCTTTATGGAGCAGTTTTGGCTTTGTGGGCAGTGAATCTAATAAATCATGGTTCTTTGATGGCTTAGCACCTTTGACCATGTTTGTGAGGAGTCACTGTCCGTGATGCTGAAGTTCCTTTTCTACTGCAGGGTCCGCAGTGTGTAATGGAGTGTTTTCTGTCTGACTACCTTAAACGGTTTCTCTCTCCTCTTTATGTAACCAGTTTAAAAACCCCTGCTCAGTTACAGTGACAATGCAGCATCTTAAATTCACTGCAGTGTGTTGGTGCTACTAACTGCAGTAAGGACAGATGGACAGAACTTCTCTGATCTATTGCTTTAATTGGAACAAAGCTAAACTAGTATTTTGACATGACATGAACTCACTTCATACAGAAATGCATTCATACAAGAACAGTTACAGATGTTGCAGGTGCTCTTTTAGTGACATAAAAACACCCCAAATATATAATCTCAATTATATTAAACATCATAGTAGAGCGGCCTCTGCCCATGAATATACTGAGAGAACTGAATACAGTGCCAGATGCATTCCTTTCTTCCAGGCAGTGCGGCCAACACATTCTCATTACACAACACAAGCACATTTTTAGGAATAAGCAACAAGAGCAGGGATGGTTAGGATCAGGCAAAAGAGGCAAACACGTTCTAAACCCAAGTCATCATGTTCCGCTGCTTTGTCAGTGAACTTAAACATCTACCTATTACAAGATAGGTATCCTTCTGCTTCTGCTATTTATGTTCCGGGATTCTGCCAAGACGCAACAATAGTACATGCTGGCAGTGATGGTTAGGATTAGGCAACATAGTCACAGAAAGTTAAGCTTAGGCCAAAGAGACACATGGTAAGATGCCAGAAGCAAACGCAGGACTCCTGCATGAAAGTCAAGGCTTGTTTGACCCATCCACCACCACTCCCGCCCAATCTTTTGGCACCCTCACACTCCTTGTATTACGCTGTTACCTGCCCTGTTTCATGCAAACACAACAGGGTCTGTCTGGCTGCCTGTCATGGTGTCTTTCAGCTCAGCTGCGTGTTCCACCTGTATAGACCGGAGACTGAGCTCTGGTGGTGCATGCTGTGCACTACATACAATGAGTTTAATAAAAAGAATGCCTGAATTTATTACAGTATGTAAAAACATACCTTCAGGATTTCAAAATACCCTGGTATACTGTGACACCTTGATACCACCCTAGGCTATGTGGTTAGCAGTGACTTTAAAATGGGTCTTACAATGCCCAGATCAATGTAAACCACAGCCTCTTGTGGTTATTTGTTTAAATTCATGTTCCATCTGCTGATGAAGACCATGTAATAAGATGAAAAGCTCTGAAGAAGCATGTCAGTAAACCTTGAGTTGAGGTCATTTTCTCAACTGTTTGAAATTATGAATGAATGGGTGCGTAAAAGGTAATACTTTGAAATAATAATTAAAGACAATGCTGTATCCTGAAAGACATAACAATAATCATTTTATCATTTTCATCTAATTTTTCAACTGCAGGCCCCACCATGTGTTGAAGTTTGTTGGAACAATATAATTTTTTTCTGTTTTGTTTCTACACTTTCCCCCCCCTAACATCCCCATTGAAGATTAATAATCTGTGTTGGTTGGCTGATGATCAATTTTTGAGCGGAATGGCTTTCTATTAGATCAGACACCTTTGTGTGTCTGTGTGTGCGTTGTTGGGGGATCATGTAAACAGTGGCTGACAGCCCGTATGAGAATGAGCTATTTAATCTTGTGAAATGCACAAGCCTCTAATTCACACATCGGACCATGTGACCCTGTGCTGTCGGAGCTCATTCCCATCACCAGGACATGCACTTTTCACCAACACGCAGGGATCTGAAAGCATCTGATGGGTGTATTCAAGCATATGGCCTTTGATTCTGAAGCCCTGTGAAAAGGGTAGAAGAAGTCAACAGAGATTGGGACCCGGACTCATCACAGAAACAGATGCAAGGCAGTGTCTCGGACTCAGTCTGGTCAAGCATGCAAAGGAGCCGTAACCAGATTTAACCATCGGCTGGGAAAATGCAAATGGTCAATTTTCTACCTATTGCTCCCATTCTACTATTGAAGTGAAGGAGCAGATACTTTGTGAGTGTGTGCCTAATGAGATCACTAATAGGCCTTCGGGGATAGAATCAGGTTGTTTGGACACACACACCATGCCTAGACACACACAAAAGAACTGAGAGGGAAGTAATGTATCAAGATGAAAGGCAGCCTGTTAATGTTATCCTGTATCCATGTAAACTCTGAACTCAGACCCTATTTTAGCTGTTTCAAAACAGCTTTAACCAACTTTACATCACAATATTTAATGATTTTACTCTTACATTCTACTGCTGGTTTGTGGGTCAAATTTAAATACAATTGCATGTTTTGGATATGGCAAAGTCATCGGACAAACAGATGAAGCACAAGTAAATACAGCACTTTCTCATCCCAAACTGCTTTGCAGTGGACTTGTCTACATATTACGCTACAGGTATCCTTCTGTGTCTGCTGTTGACGTTCTGGGATGCTGCAACCAATGCTGAGACGTCAACAAAAGCACATGCAACAACAGTCCAAGTGGTTATGTTTAGGCAAAAGAGGCACATTATTAGGTGTAGAAAAAACCCGATCTGATTAGATTAGATCGGATCAGAGATTTTACTTTATTGCCAGAAACAGTTCTGAAATTTGTCTTGCATCCCAGGACATCTTCTTTTTTACTTAAATACACTCAGATAAAAACAACATTTAACCAAACAACAAAATTGACAAACTAAAAAATTCCTCTCCATCTGTTCAATGGAGCCTGTGATGGCAAAAGCTGATATTCCACAAATAATTTGTGAGAGGGGTACCATGTATTATTACCAGCTATGGACAACTTTCTTTTAGTAGTTTGGAAACATGACTCAAGTGCTTCACCCACAATCTTTGAGCACATATGTAGCAGTCTAGCCAGTGTAGCTTTAAGCTTAACGGAGAGATAGCTGAACAGCCCTGATGCATTAGCAGCTTATTCATTTGATATGCTGAACATGATAGCAAATCGTTTAGCATTTAAATGTTTCAAACTTTTCTGCTGCTGATTTAGTTGCAGCTCCTCAAAAGCTCTGTGTAAAGAAGACAGTGGGAATATGTTCTGTGGCAGAAAACAGCTGGCTGAAAATGGTTTTCATGCATTACTTATGTATATGTTTTCAGGAGCAATCTCAACTCCTAAATAATGTAGAGCGCTTTGTAGTGCTCAGGCCTGTGGAAGTCAGGACAAACGCTGGTGGTGCTTCTCCTTTAAAGGTGAAGGTACCTTATTACTGATTTAAATATATGCTGTGACATCATGTTGTGTGTGATTAGGTTCTCACTGCATTGATTTAAGTTATAACTTATTTTCTACTCGTTTCAAGCCAGCAGAGAGCCTCGCTTTTTGCGGACTGTAAAAAAGCAAAATAATTTTGGGAAATATCTTTTTCTTCTTCAAAGTTAGTTCAACAATTAATTCACACAACTGTGATAAAACCGCAATAGACGAGCACTTGACACACCAGCCCGTTATCACGCCGAACTCATGCTGGGACAGAACCAGTTGCACTGTTATCATGCCCTGGCAGACAGCTGCGGCACCAGATGTGTCCACATGCAACCCACACAAGTGGCGTCACTTGCGGCCAGGTGGAAGCGATTGCACGCACATGAAATGCTGAAGGACAGCATCAGGTAATAACATGGCCAGTAACCACATAGTATAAGCAGCATAAGTGTGCTTATAGGTTGGGCAGGTGGGGAGATGAATGGGTTCCACATAAAGCTAACTTTATTACAATAGTCTGGGGTCTGCTGATGCAGGATACCTAAAATGTCATAAGTAGACGTAGAAGGTCACTGACAGAGTGGCACCATGTTACAAGTTGGGATGAGAACGTGTTGGACACACCGATGATACCATCAACATCTGCGAAAGATAAAAACCTAAATTAAAACTAGCTAAGGAAATACATACATACATATAAGAATGTGCCTAATAATTCTCCTGAATCCCATGTAGATGTAAATATAATTACAATTATGAAGTTAAAAAAAAACAAGTTAAACTAAACTTCAAACAATGTACTGTTCATCTGTTAGTGTAATTAGTTACATTATGAAAATGTTCAATTAAATGGAATCAAGTAGACTGAGAAGCAGAGCAATATCCAGCTGGGAAAGCAATCAAATTACTATGTTGCGTAGAAGACAGGGCATATGCTGCAACATATGGAAAACAACGAGCTCCTGCTTTGTAGAGACTACTTTGAAAAAATCACTCAGACTGTGTTCCAAGACATAAAAACTCTTAAATGAGCTGACAGGAAATCTTTAAGGTTTTGCTACATTGGTGTTTCTCTAATATTTGTCATGGCTAAAGAGCCAGGTTGTTGGTTTATAGAATTCAGCAACTCATTCTCATTTCTAGGTCATCAAGCATGGGTTGTGTTAAGAACATGATAAAGAAATCTACTAGCCATCTTTTTAAGATGTCAGGTGATCTACAAAATAAGGAAAATGTAACTTTAACACAAATACATCAAATTTAAATTGCACAATATTCTGTTGCATTTCAACATGATAAAAGTTCCTGAAACATTCAGAATAATTCTGTTCCAAGATCAGACAAAACAAAGTTGAAAGGTATTTGATCAGAAACTTTGGGGAAAAACATTGTCATTCCACCTTGTCATGTGTTGCTGCTTTGCAGTGGACTTCTGTGTCTGTTATATTTCAGATATCCGACTGCATCTGCTGGTCACGTTCCAGGATGCTGCTACCGTGATGTCAACAAATGCACATGGTGGGATGACGCGTCGTGTGGATATGTTTAGACTACACAACCTCATGGCAACCAACACCTGAATGTTAACAAATGCACATGCTGGTATGGATGGTTAGGATTAGGGCGAGGAGCCACATTGTAAGATGGACAATAAAAGAAAGTCCAGGGTTTGTTGGTGCCTCCCATTTGCCCACTTTTCATATGGATGTGGAAGGTGCCCTTCTTGCTGTGACTATTCTGTCCAACCATGTTCTCATGCAACGCTGTCCAGAGCCGTTTTATGCTCATGCTAAAGGTACCTTAAGCCAGACTTAAGCCAAAAGCACTTTCAAGGCGGTGCCATTTTTGGGAATTCAGAAGAAGTGTTTAGCATCAAATAAACAGACAAAGTTAAGGAACTGGGAACACATTAAGATCACTCAACATACTTCGAAGCATTGTGAAGGAAAGATCTGACATAGCAAAGATCAGCCACTAGAGGAGGAAGAGAAATCTAACAACTAAAAGAAAAGGTGATAATTAAAAAAAGGAAAGTTGAAGTGACAAAGAAAGTAGGAAAAAAATATTTCATTGGAACAAGCATGAAGTTTAGTTCAGTTGGACATTTATACCACATATTACGCATCAGTCATTTCAGAGGATGTGTGTGTGTGTGTGTGTGTGTGTGTATGTCTAAAAGAAAAGGTGATAGTTAAAAAAAGGAAAGTTGAAGTGACAAAGAAAGTAAGAAAAAAAGAAAAAAAGATTTCATTGGAACAAGCATGAAGTTGAGTTCAGTTGGACATTTATACCACATATTACGCATCAGTCATTTCAGAGGATGTCTGTGTGTGTGTGTGTATGTATGTGTGTGTGTGTCTCATATATGCATATGTGTGTGTGAAACGACGGATGGTGGTAACTAATCATCCCTGTTGGTAAACACTTGGAGATTGACAGCCAAATCTGGGAGAATATAATCAACTGGGCTTAAAGGCTCAGGCTTTTCTTAGCATACAATTTGCAGAGTGCAGTGGTGTAAATCAAAGTTAAACCTCTCTGCAGTGTGTGTCTGAAAAAAAGTGTGTGTGACTCTGTGCGTATTCAAATATAAATGAGAAGGTGACAGTCCTCTTTAAAAGTGGAGAGACATGAGGATGTGGGCACCGTATTTCTGCCGCCAACCTGCCAGCTGAGAAAATGCATATCAGCGGCTGAAACTGAACGTTAACGGGTGCTAACAGACTTGTTGTTGTAGAGGTGGAGAAAAAAAGAGACAAAAAAAATAAGAAAAAAATGTGAAAAAAAGTAGTGATTTAAAAAAAAACCAATCTGTCTATGCATTGAGAGCTACCAGAGGTTTTTAAACACATAGAACTGTACACACATACACACAAGAGAAACACACACATACACACAAGTATACATAAAGAATGCAACCAGTGGTGCATTATTTCTATTCATTTCTTCTTTCCCCTGTTTGTTTTCTGCTGATATAAAATTCCATTAGCAGCAGAGGTGTCTCCACTCCACTTTAGTCCCTCTCTCTCTCTCTCTCTCTCTCTCTCTCTCTCTCTCTCTCTTTCTCTCTCTCTCTCTCTCTCTCTTCTCTCTCTCTCTCACTCTCTTTCTCTCTCTCTCTCTCTCTCTCTTTCTCTCTCTCTCACTCTCTTTCTCTCTCTCTCTCTCTCTCTCTCTCTGTCTCCCACTCTCTCATTTCTCTGATGTGACTGGCAGAAATACAACTGGAGACCTTCATGCTTTGAAAATACCTTTTTTTCCTCACTAGCCAAGCCCCAACAGCTGAAATCAGATTTTTATTTGGAAGCCTTCAGGTGTGTGTGAATGCCACCACTTTAAGCAAAGTCGTTTGCACTTCGGTGCTTCAAAATGTGTCAAAACGTGAAAGTCTTAAAAAAATAATAAATCCTATTGCCATTACAGCAAATTCAGATAGTCATTTTATGTGTTTACTGTCAGGCAGACTCAGTGACAATTTAAAAAGAAAAGATTAATGTGAAAAGTCATGTTTATTCGGAAATCTGTAGGAGGCACCTACAGTTTGACCAGATATATGAGACCTTGGTGAGTACAAAGCACTACACCTAGAGCCCCAACAGCTACATTTATGAGAATTCCACAAACTAAACAGTAGCTTTCCTTTAATGTGATGCATGTAATGGTGAGTGAAACTTGTGACACAATGTGATGAATTTGTTACTTATGAGTGATAAGTTCACGAAGTCGTATGGCGAGACAAGTCAAGAAAGAAATCAGTGATGTGTTAGACTGGTTGTTAACAATCCAGATGATCTAAACCACATTATTTGGAGGTCAAATTGATCATCTTGTGGGATGCATATAACATGGTTGTAGTTTTCTACTGTATGTCTATGTATTCACAGTGTGCAGTGCTTATTAAGAGTTCTTCAAGGTTGGAGTGACTGACACCCTCTTCCTAATGAATCACACACCATTAATCCCAGACCCCCAGAGTCCAGAGGCTCTGACAGCAGAGGGGGTGCTCAGCGGTTGCTCCTCCTTCGTTGTTGTCAGCACTGCAGTTTGCAGTTTATTAAGGTGAAGATATGACTTTACTCAAGATGACATAGACTGAATTAGCATTCAGCGTTAGCATTTCACTTCCTGTTGTTTACCAAAAAAAGACTGGAATATGCAATGGTGAATGAATGAATGAATAAATGAATCTTTATTTCAAATACATGGGAAAAGACAAATCACAACAGAGAAATTACGACCATATAACTCCCTATCCAATTTCTATATACAACCAAGCACCATTTAAATATAGAAAGATATCCCAGTTTTATACATCCCCATTCTATTTAAACAACTTCCTAAATTTTATATACAGCCCCCTACTATGTTTTGTAGAAGGTGGAATTTGTGCTTTGTCTGCTGCCCTCTGTTTTGGTGCAGTGTATTTGAGGCTGGCTGTCCCTCTTCTGAGCCACAGCAGGCAGCGAGGTAAATGACTGTGGCTCTGCTCTGATGGCTCCTAACAGTACAGCAAATGGAGGCAAGGCGGGTGTTTTATCACTGGACTGGGACTACAATTCCAACTGAAGGTGAACCAGTTCAAACGCTTTTCAAGTTGCTCTAACTTATTCTTTATAATGCAGGAGAGAAACAAGCACAGACGCTTCAGCAGATGTCACCCTCAGACAGCAGCTCAGTGACGTCACTGTTCAAGTGTCAAGTGCACTAAAGTAGAACAAGTGAAACACTGTTAAATGGAGCACATTTTTTGATGATAAGGTGTGATATTGAATTAAAACAAATTGTAATATGATAGATTGAAAGTGAACATAAACTTAATTTAACTTAAACAAATGGTTAAATTTAGAAAAAGACAATGGTTATGGTTAAAATAACTATGTACAATACGCGACATAAACTTATGTAAATTGTATTATGTATGAATGGTAAGGTCACGTTGACATTTGGTGTTATATAGGACACAGACAGCGGTCTCCTGGTTGTTGACTCATAAACCCAACTCCCTCCTGCCCTGTGCAAGTCCACCAAGAGATCCTCATTGACTTTGCATTGGCATTGTTTTGGTGTAGCCATTGTTTCGGTGTAGCACACATTTTGTGCCCACCATCGTGTAACTTGGCGTTAAAATGTGTCCATTTCACATAATTTTAGTCCGGGCTGTATTAAAAGGGTGTAATTTTAGGAGATGAAAGGCCTTAGAGGAACTGATAATCAAATCTGTGCTCACACAGCACATTCACATTCCAAAGTTGCCAAACAGTGCCACTTTTGCAGTAATTTCTGCATAATATCCAGGCTGCAAAAGCCACCATTTGCTTCCACATGATATACTGCTGGATGGCGTCAGCTGAAAATGCAGCCGATAATGATGAACGGTAAAGTGCACAAAAGTCCCTACAAGACAAGGGCAATGGATGGATCCAACAAACCCTAGACTTTCATGCAGGATTATGGTGTTTGCTGCCCATTTCAATGGGATGTTCTTCTACACTTTATCATGTGCCTCTTTTTCCTTACCCTAACCATCTGTTCCAGCATATGCTTTTGTTGACATCCTGGCCTTGGTTGCCGTGTGCTTTTGTTGACATCCTGGCCTTGGTTGCCATGTGCTTTTGTTGCTTAAACATAACCAGGCACAGTATGTGCTATTGGTGACATCACGGTAGCAGCATCCTTGAATGTAAATGTTGCACCCTCAGAACGACAGGACTCGGTCTTCTGTTTGGCAACTTTATTCTTCCCGGTAATGCTTATTTTTTTTATAATGAGTTCGTCGGAGCAGCCGGGTCTCACATGGCAAACACACATACCTCTTACATTTTTCTGAGATGTGCACACACATTGCGCAGACTGATGACGTACTGTTGCTTCACTAGCATCATACTCTGTGTCTGTCTCTCTGTCTCGTAAATAAATGCGTAAATAAAAAATGAATGAAGGCAAAATAATACATAAAAATAATAACTACAAGCAGAGAGTGAAATGAAAATGTGTCCTACTGTGGATGCCTTATTTAGCCTGCTTCCATTACATATATGTGCTGAATATTTCCAGGCCGCAACATAAAGAGCAGACATAGAAGGATACCTAGAGTGTAGCATGTAGACACAGAAGTCTACTGTAAAGCGGCAACGTGACGACTTGGGATGAGAACATATTAGCTTAAATCTTAGCTTTCCTGTTCTGGGTTCTGTCACCATCCTGTATCCTCCTGGCTATTCTGTCACTAACTGACAGCTCATTGTTTTGCTTTACCCTGAAGAATTACATTGACAGATATTGGGAAAGGAAGTATGCTGCCTACAAGAGGGGAAAAAAATCTGGTTTAGTAACTCTGTCCATCCTGACCCATAAATGTTAAGTTGAGGCAGACAACTTTCAAATATGGTGGAAATCCCAAAAAGATCAGAGAGAGTGCAGACACACTGTAAAATGCAGGTTTAGTCCAGTGTGAAGGGCCCCAGAATCACTTTCCAACAAGCCCGTGGCCCCGTCTCTGTGTGCGGTGCTACACACTGAGCCTCCAGCCAGCCATGACTGCCACACCTGCTCAGGGCTTGCAGAGCAGCATCCTGCTCCACCACCCTGCTATGATTACTAATGTGTGATTATCCACACCAGCAGCATCATGAGCTCTCCATCAACTCTGTGGTAAAGACATCATCATGGAGGAAGAAAAAAAAAAGTTTGGATGACATCTCAAATATATTAGCGACATTCATCACTGATCTGTTTTTCATTGATTGGAATGGATCTGAATATATTAAATGCATTCATATCATGTTCTCTAATTAAAGGCATAATCTGCGTTTTGCAAGAGGTCAGACCTGTAAAGATTAAAGTAAGAAAATTTAAGTCGTTCACACAATCACTAAATTGGTTTGTTAAAATGCTCTATAACACTGTGTAGATCTGCTGCTTAGTGAAGTCTTCTATCTATAGACACGTGATGATTAAAGTCAGTAACAAATCTGGCTTGAGGTTTTCTCTCTCTGCCTTTTCAAAGAACAAAACTCTCTTTTGTTTCAGCATGTTAAAAGCGGTATCAAAGAGTACCCTCGATTACTGAACTGTCATCACATATCACCAGATACTGACAAAATCAGCAAGAGAAGAACTGTTTCTCCTTCTGTTTGTGGTGCGTGTACGTCAGTGTTGAATTAGGTCATGGTATATACAGTAAGCTACAGGCTGCTGCTGGTGCTCTGGAGGCTTCTGGCTGAAATGCGTCAGTAATGCTGTTTTAATAAAACATGAATTTCCAGTGATATATTTGATGGTGTATCACTGTTTCTTTTTGACTAAAAAGTAAACATTTAGAACCCATTAAAAGCCATCCCACTACTACATCCCTCTGAAATGTTTCAAACTTTGTAACATAAACTTGGATTCTGCAGTTAAAAAAAAGTTTACACAAAGTTGACATTTGTACTCTGAAAGCTCTCTGATGAGTCTACAGTTGATATCTGTAAAAGGCCAAGCAGGAATCGAGTGTAGCCTAAATGCTTGAAAGGGTACCAAAAGATGGGATGATAATTAATGAGCCTGAAGAGATTCCAAAAATATGCATTGTCAACACATAAATTGATAACACAATCTCATCGTAATTCAGTGGTGTTCATGTCCATATATAACGTGCTTGTGATGTTAGGGGACTCTGTGTCAATTTACGCCTGTTAAATGCATTTTAAAAAAGCAATTTTAACACAGCAAATGTAGAGTTTCATTTCATTAGATGCAAACAGTGTTTTTGTTTTTCTTTAAATAAAAGTATGTCTGTGATCACACTTTGTACATATGCTTATTATCTGGTGAAACACAAACGTGGTTATGTTTAGAAAAAAAAAAAAACATAATTTGGCTTAACCAAATGGGGGTAATGAATTGCCTGAAAAAACAACACGTTCTCATACAAAGTTGTCAGATGTTGCCGCATTGTCAGTGGACTTTTGTGTCTACATATTAGGTATCTAGGTATCCTTCTGTTTCTGCTCTATACATCAACAATAATATAATATCAACAAATACACATGATGGGATTACACTGTATGTGGTTGTTGTTTAGGCACCAAAAGCACATGGTAACCAACACTGGGACGTCAACAAATCTGCTCTACAGTGGCGGTGATTGGACAAAACTGCAAGGTTGCACAGAACTGTTTGAACTTGTTAACTCGCAACATCGCAAAAATCCTGGAGGGACTGGATAGACACATCCTGGCATTGTGCACTACATTAAGGGCATCACCTTGCCTCAACATACAAACAAACTCAAATTAAACCCGCGATATAATGCCTTGCTTAGTGCTTGGACCCTGGTATGTCTACCCACAGTCTAGTTACAGATTGTTATTTTCTTTAGACAAAAGCTGAGAAGAATCAAATTTCAGTTTGACTTTAAATCCAAGCCTATAAGGACCTGGTTTAAATGAAGGGGAAACAACTGAGTAGTAACTTATTTATATCAAGCAATCAAACTAAAATGGATAAATGACTTTTTCTCTTTCTTTCACACATAGCCATGGAGGGCTATAAGCTGTTGTAGTTACTTTCAAATAACCTTTGCAAATATGGAAATTATATTAAAAGTCTTTCTTCTAAAAGCATATGGCCTTTTCTCTGTCTTGTGTTCTCGAGCCAACACCTTGTGCCCTGCACCCTCGAACAAACCAATAAATGACAAAGTGAGGAGAAAAAAACAAGGGAGAGAGGTAAGAAAATTCCATCTGTCTGAATCCTAATGAGGCTTTACAGGCTGCAACTGTGTCTTTCACAACTCCAGAGGTGAAACCGTGAGATCCACCCCAAATGGCTGGGGAGACGTCAGACGGGAACTGTTTTTATTTCCACCAGTGCAGGGAGGGAGAAAAAAAACAAGCAGAACGTGCCTGTATCTGAGTCCACCTGTACACCAGGCACGGCCTGGACTGTTTTTGGAATCCAACCAAGGGTAAAATATCCCAACAGATGCCTCACTCACACCGCCTGCCTGTCATATTCACAGAGGGCAAAGGTCAAGTGGACAGCAGCATTCCAGCACAGCTGCCTCCTGT